>NW_026607781.1:401553-519053 GCF_029499605.1 Hyla sarda
GTAATTTATATGTGAACAGTATAGCAGTAATTAATATGTGTGCAGTATAGCAGTAATTTATATGTGTACAGTATAGTAATAATTTATATGTGTACAGTATAGCAGTAATTTATATGTGTGCAGTATAGCAGTAATTTATATGTGTAAAGTATAGCAGTAATTTATATGTGTACAGTATAGCAGTAATTTATATGTGTTTAGTATAGTAGCATAATATATGTCTACAATATATCAGTAATTAATATGTGTGCTGTATAGCAGTAATTTCTATGTGTACAGTATAGCAGTAATTTATATGTGTACAGTATAGCAGTAATTTATATGTGTACAGTACAGTAGTAATTTATATGGGCACAGTATAGTAGTAATTTATATGTGTGCAGTATAGCAGTAATTTATAAGTGTACTGTATAGTAGTAATTTATATGTGTGCAATATAGCAGTAATTTATGTGTACATTATAGCAGTAATTTATATGTGTACAGTACAGTAGTAATTTATATGGGCACAGTATAGTAGTAATTTATATGTGTGCAGTATAGCAGTAATTTATTAGTGTACTGTATAGTGGTAATTGATATGTGTACAGTATATCAGTAATTTATATATGTACAGTATAGCATTAATGTATATGTGTACAGTATAGCAGTAATTTATATATGTACAGTATAGAAGTAATTTATATGTGTACAGTATAGCAGTAATTTATATGTGTGCATTATAGCAGTAATTTATATGTGTACAGTATAGCAGTAATTTATATGTGTGCAGTATAACAGTAATTTAAATGTGTACAGATTAGTAGCACAATGTATGTGTACAGTATAGCAGTGATGTATATGTGTACAGTATAGCAGTAATTTATGTGTACAGATTAGTAGCACAATGTATGTGTACAGTATAGCAGTGATGTATATGTGTACAGTATAGCAGTAATTTACATGTGGGCAGTATAGCAGTAATTTATATGTGTACAGTATAGCAGTAATTTATATGTGTACAGTTTAGTAGCATAATGTATGTGTACAGTATAGCAGTAATGTATATGTGTACAGTATAGCAGTATTTTATATGTGTGCAGTATAGAAGTAATTTATCTGTGTACTGTATAGCAGTAATTTATATGTGTACAGTATAGCAGTAATGTATACGTGGACAGTATAGAAGTAATTTATATGTGTGCAGTATAGTAGTAATTTATATGTGTACAGTATAGCAGTAATTTATAGGTGTACAGTATAGCAGTAATTTGTATGTGTGCAGTATAGCAGTAATTTATATGTGTACAGTATAGCAGAAATGTATGTTTGCAGTATAGCAGTCATTTATATGTGTACAGTATAGTAGCATAATGTATGTGTACAGTATAGCAGTAATTCATATGTGTACAGTATAGCAGTAATATATATGTGTACAGAATAGCAGTAATTTATATGTGTGCAGTATAGAAGTAATTTATATGTGTACAGTATAGTAATAATTTATATGTGTACAGTATAGCAGTAATTTATAAGTGTACAGTATAGCAGTAATTTATATGTGTACAGTAGAGCAGTTATTTATATGTGTGCATTATAGCAGTAATTTATATGTGTACAGAATAGCAGTAATTTATATGTGTACAGTATAGTAGTAATTTATATGTGTGCAGTATAGCAGTAATTTATATGTGTATAGTATAGTAGCATAATTGATGTCTACAGTATATCAGTAATTAATGTGTATAGTATAGCAGTAATTTATATGTGTACAGTTTAGTAGCATAATGTATGTGTACAGTATAGCAGTAATGTATATGTGGACAGTATAGCAGTAATTTACAGGTGTACAGTATAGCAGTAATTTGTATGTGTACAGTATAGTAGCATAATGTATGTATATAGTATAGCAGTAATTCATATGTGTACAGTATAGCAGTAATATATAAGTGTACAGTATAGCAGTAATTTATATGTGTGCAGTATAGAATTAATTTATATGTGTACTGTATAGTAGTAATTTATATGTGTACAGTATAGCAGTAATTTATATATGTACAGTATAGTAGTAATGTATATGTGTACAGTATAGCAGTAATTTATATATGTACAGTATAGCAGTAATGTATACGTGGACAGTATAGAAGTAATTTATATGTGTGCAGTATAGTAGTAATTTATATGTGTACAGTATAGCAGTAATTTATAGGTGTACAGTATAGCAGTAATTTATATGTGTGCAGTATAGCAGAAATGTATGTTTGCAGTATAGCAGTAATTTATATGTGTACAGTATAGTAGCATAATGTATGTGTACAGTATAGCAGTAATTCATATGTGTACAGTATAGCAGTAATATATATGTGTACAGTATAGCAGAAAAGTATATGTGTGCAGTATAGAAGTAATTTATATGTGTATAGTATAGAAGAAATTTATATGTGTACATATAGCAGTAATTTATATCTGTGCAGTATAGCAGTCATTTTTGTGTGCAGTATAGAAGTCATTTATATGTGAACAGTATAGCAGTAATTAATATGTGTGCAGTATAGCAGTAATTTATATGTGTACAGTATAGTAATAATTTATATGTGTACAGTATAGCAGTAATTTATATGTGTGCAGTATAGCAGTAATTTATATGTGTAAAGTATAGCAGTAATTTATATGTGTACAGTATAGCAGTAATTTATATGTGTTTAGTATAGTAGCATAATATATGTCTACAATATATCAGTAATTAATATGTGTGCTGTATAGCAGTAATTTCTATGTGTACAGTATAGCAGTAATTTATATGTGTACAGTATAGCAGTAATTTATATGTGTACAGTACAGTAGTAATTTATATGGGCACAGTATAGTAGTAATTTATATGTGTGCAGTATAGCAGTAATTTATAAGTGTACTGTATAGTAGTAATTTATATGTGTGCAGTATAGCAGTAATTTATGTGTACATTATAGCAGTAATTTATATGTGTACAGTACAGTAGTAATTTATATGGGCACAGTATAGTAGTAATTTATATGTGTGCAGTATAGCAGTAATTTATTAGTGTACTGTATAGTGGTAATTGATATGTGTACAGTATATCAGTAATTTATATATGTACAGTATAGCATTAATGTATATGTGTACAGTATAGCAGTAATTTATATATGTACAGTATAGAAGTAATTTATATGTGTACAGTATAGCAGTAATTTATATGTGTGCATTATAGCAGTAATTTATATGTGTACAGTATAGCAGTAATTTATATGTGTGCAGTATAACAGTAATTTAAATGTGTACAGATTAGTAGCACAATGTATGTGTACAGTATAGCAGTGATGTATATGTGTACAGTATAGCAGTAATTTATATGTGTACAGTATAGCAGTAATGTATATGTGTACAGTATAGCAGTAATTTATGTGTACAGATTAGTAGCACAATGTATGTGTACAGTATAGCAGTGATGTATATGTGTACAGTATAGCAGTAATTTACATGTGGGCAGTATAGCAGTAATTTATATGTGTACAGTATAGCAGTAATTTATATGTGTACAGTTTAGTAGCATAATGTATGTGTACAGTATAGCAGTAATGTATATGTGTACAGTATAGCAGTATTTTATATGTGTGCAGTATAGAAGTAATTTATCTGTGTACTGTATAGCAGTAATTTATAGATGTACAGTATAGCAGTAATTTATATGTAAACAGTATAGTAGTAATTTATATGTGCACAGTATAGTAGTAATTTATATGTGTACAGTATAGCAGTAATTTATATGTGTACAGTATAGAAGTAATTTGTATGTGTACAGTATAGTAGTAATTTATATGTGTACATTATAGCAGTAATTTATGTGTGTACAGAATAGTAGCATAATGTATGTGTGCAGTATAGCAGTAATTTATATGTCTCTAGTATAGCAGTATTGTATATGTGTACAGTATAGCAGTAATGTATATGTGTACAGTATAGCAGTAATTTATATGTGTACAGTTTAGTAGCATAATGTATTTGTACAGTATGGCAGTAATGTATATGTGTACAGTATATCAGTAATTTACATGTGTGCAGTATAGCTGTGATTTATATGTGTACAGTATAGCAGTAATTTATATATGTACAGTATAGAAGTAATTTATATGTGTGCAGTATAGCAGCAATTTATATGTGTGCAGTATAGTAGTAATTTATATGTGTACAGTATAACAGTAATTTATATGTGTACAGTATAACAGTATTTTATATGTGTGCAGTATGGAAGTAATTTATATGTGTACAGTATAGCAGTAATTTATATGTGTACAGTATAGCAGTAATTTATATGTGTGCAGTATAGCAGTAATTTACATGTGTGCAGTATAACAGTAATTTAAATGTGTACAGTATAGCAGTAATTTATATGTGTACAGTTTAGTAGCATAATGCATGTGTACAGTATAGCAGTAATGTATTTGTGGACAGTATAGCAGTAATTTACATGTGTGCAGTATAGCAGTAATTTATATGTGTACAGTATAGCAGTAATTTATATGTGTACAGTTTAGTAGCATAATGTTTGTGTACAGTATAGCAGTAATGTATATGTGGACAGTATAGCAGTAATTTACAGGTGTACAGTATAGCAGTAATTTGTATGAGTGAAGTATAGCAGAAATGTATGTTTTCAGTATAGCAGTCATTTATATGTGTACAGTATAGTAGCATAATGTATGTATACAGTATAGCAGTAATTCATATGTGTACAGTATAGCAGTAATATATAAGTGTACAGTATAGCAGTAATTTATATGTGTGCAGTATAGAAGTAATTTATATGTGTACTGTATAGTAGTAATTTATATGTGTACAGTATAGCAGTAATTTATGTATGTACAGTATAGTAGTAATGTATATGTGTGCAGTATAGAAGTAATTTATATGTGTACAGTTTAGTAGTAATGTATATGTGTACAGTATAGTAGTGATGTATATGTGTACAGTATAGCAGTAATTTACATGTGTGCAGTATAGCAGTAATTTATATGTGTACAGTATAGCAGTAATTAATATGTGTACAGTATAGCAGTAATTTATATGTGTACAGTATAGCAGTAATTTATATGTGTGCAGTATAGCAGTAATTTATATGTGCACAGTATAGCAGTAATTTATATGTGTACAGTATAGCAGTAATTAATATGTGTACAGTATAGCAGTAATGTATACGTGGACAGTATAGAAGTAATTTATATGTGTGCAGTATAGTAGTAATTTATATGTGTACAGTATAGCAATATTTTATATGTGTGCAGTATAGAAGTAATTTATATGTGTACAGTATAGCAGTAATTTATATGTGTACAGTATAGCAATATTTTATGTGTGCAGTATAGAAGTAATTTATATGTGTACAGTATAGCAGTAATTTGTATTTGTGCAGTATAGTAGCATAATGTATGTGTACAGTATAGCAGTAATTTATATGTGTACAGTATAGCAGTAATTTCTTTGTGTGCAGTATAGTAGCATAATGTATGTGTACAGTATAGCAGTAATTTGTATGTGTGAAGTATATCAGTAATTTATATGTGTACAGTATAGCAGTAAATTTATATGTGGACACTATAGCAGTAATTAATATGTGTGTAGTATAGCAGTAATTTATATGTGTACAGTATAGCAGTAATTTATATGTGTACAGTATAGCAGTAATTTATGTGTTCAGTATAGCAGCAATTTATGTGTGCAATAAAGTAGCATAATGTATGTATACAATATAGCAGTAATTTATATGTGTGCGGTATAGCAATAATTTATATGTGTGCAGTATAGAAGTCATGTATATCTGTGCAGTATAGCAGTAATTTTTATGTGTACAGTATAGCAGTAATATATATGTGTACAGTATAGTAGTTATTTATATGTGTACAGTATAGCAGTAATTCGTATGTGTACAGTATAAAAGTAATTCGTATGTGTACAGTATAAAAGTAATTTATATGTGAACAGTATAGCAGTAATTTACATGTGTTCAGTATAGTAGCATAAAGTATGTGTTCAATATAGCAGTAATTTTTATGTGTACAGTATAGCAGTAATTTATATGTGTACAGTATAGCAGTAATTTATATGTGTGCAGTATAGTGGCATAATGTATGTGTACAGTATAGCAGTAATTTATATGTGTACAGTATAGCAGTAATTTATGTGTGCAGTATAGTAGCATAATGTATGTGTACAGTATAGCAGTAATTCGTACGTGTACAGTATAGCAGTAATTTATATGTGTGCAGTATAGTAGCATAATCTATGTCTACAGTATAGCAGTAATTTATATGTCTACAGTATAGGAGTAATTTATATGTGTACAGTATAGTAGCATAATGTATGTGTACAGTATAGCAGTAATTTATAACTGTACAGTATAGTAGCATAATGTATGTGTACAGTATAGCAGTAATTTATATGTGTACAGTATAGTATTAATTTATATGTGTGCAGTATAGCACTAATTTACATGTGTACAGTATAGTAGTAATTTATATGTGTGCAGTATAGAAGTAATTTATATGAGTGCAGTATAACAGTAATTTATATGTGTACGGTATAGTAGTAATTTGTACGTGAGCAGTATAGAAGTAATTAATATGTGTACAGTATAGCAGTAATTTACATGTCTACAGCATAGCAGTAATTAATATGTGTACAGTATAGCAATAATTTATATGTGTGCAGTATAGAAGTAATTTATATGTGGACAGTATAGCAGTAATTTATATGTGTCTAGTATAGCAGTAATTTATATGTGTACAGTATAGCAGTAATTTATATGTGTACAGTATAGCAGTAATTTATATGTGTGCAGTATAGCAGTAATTTATATGTGTACAGTATAGCAGTAATTTATATGTGTACAGTATAGCATTAATTTATATGTGTGCAGTATAGCAGTAATTTATAAGTGTGCAGTATAGCAGTAATTTATATGTGTTCAGTATAGCAGTAATTTATATGTGTACAGTATAGCAGTAATTTATATGTGGGAAGTATAGCAGTAATTTATATGTGTACAGTATAGCAGTAATTTATATGTGTGCAGTATAGCATTAATTTATATGTGTGCAGTATAGCAGTAATTTATAAGTGTGCAGTATAGCAGTAATTTATATGTGTTCAGTATAGCAGTAATTTATATGTGTACAGTATAGCAGTAATTTATATGTGGGAAGTATAGCAGTAATTTATATGTGTACAGTATAGCAGTAATTTATATGTGTGCAGTATAGCATTAATTTATATGTGTGCAGTATAGCAGTAATTTATAAGTGTGCAGTATAGCAGTAATTTATATGTGTTCAGTATAGCAGTAATTTATATGTGTACAGTATAGCAGTAATTTATATGTGGGAAGTATAGCAGTAATTTATATGTGTACAGTATAGCAGTAATTTATATGTGTGCAGTATAGCATTAATTTATATGTGTGCAGTATAGCAGTAATTTATAAGTGTGCAGTATAGCAGTAATTTATATGTGTTCAGTATAGCAGTAATTTATATGTGTACAGTATAGTAGCATAGCGTATGTGTACAGTATAGCAGTAATTTATATGTGTGCGATATAGCAGTAATTTATATTTTTACAGTAGAGAAGTAATTTATATGTGTATAGTATAGCAGTAATTTATATGTGTGCAGTATAGCAGTAATTTGGACGTGTACAGTATAGCAGTAATTTATGTGTGCAGTATAGTAGCATAATGTATGTGTACAGTATAGCAGTAATTTATATGTGTGCAGTATGGCAGTAATTTATATGTGAACAGTATAGCAATAATTTATATGTGTACAGTATAGCAGTAATTTATATGTGTGCAGTCTAGTAGTAACTTATATGATGGCGGTATAGCAGTAATTTATATGTGTACAGTATAGTAGCATAACGTATGTGTACAGTATAGCAGTAATTTATATGTGTACAGTTTAGTAGCATAATGTATGTGTACAGTTTAGCAGTAATTAATATGTGTACAGTATAGTAATAATTTATATGTGTGCAGTATAGCAGTAATTTATATGTGTACAGTATAGTAGTAATTTATATGTCTACAGTATAGCAGCAATTTATATGTGTACAGCATAGCAGTAATTAATATGTGTACAGTATAGCAATAATTTATATGTGTACAGTATAGTAGTAATTTATATGTGTACAGTGTAGCATAATGTATGTGTACAGTATAGCAGTAATTTATATGTGTGCAGTATATCAGTAATTTATATGTGTACAGTATAGCAGTAATTTATATGTGGACACTATAGCAGTAATTTATATGTGTCTAGTATAGCAGTAATTTATATGTGTACAGTATAGCAGTAATTTATATGTGTACAGTATAGCAGTAAATTATAAGTGTGCAGTATAGCAGTAATTTATATGTGTTCAGTATAGCATGTGTGCAATTTAGTAGCATAATGTATGTGTACAGTATAGCAGTAATTTATATGTGTGCGAAAGAGCAGTAATTTATATTTTTACAGTATAGAAGTAGTTTATATTTGTATAGTATAGCAGTAATTTATATGTGTGCAGTATAGCAGTAATTTGTATGTGTACAGTATAGCAGTAATTTATGTGTGCAGTATAGTAGCATAATGTATGTGTACAGTATAGCAGTAATTTATATGTGTGCAGTATAGCAGTAATTTATATGTGAACAGTATAGCAATAATTTATATGTGTACATCATAGCAGTAATTTATATGTGTGCAGTCTAGTAGTAACTTATATGTGGGCAGTATAGCAGTAATTTATATGTGTACAGTATAGTAGCATAACGTATGGGTACAGTATAGCAGTAATTTATATGTGTACAGTTTAGCAGTAATTTATATGTGTGCAGTATAGCAGTAATTTGTATGTGTACAGTATAGCAGTAATTTATGTGTGCAGTATAGTAGCATAATGTATGTGTACAGTATAGCAGTAATTTATATGTGTGCAGTATAGCAGTAAATTATATGTGAACAGTATAGCAATAATTTATATGTGTACAGTATAGCAGTAAATTATATGTGTGCAGTCTAGTAGTAACTTATATGTGGGCAGTATAGCATTAATGTATATGTGTACAGTATAGTAGCATAACGTATGTGTACAGTATAGCAGTCATTTATATGTGTACAGTATAGAAGCATAATGTATGTGTACAGTTTAGCAGTAATTTATGTGTACAGTATAGCAGTAATTTATATGTGTACAGTATATCAGTAATTTATATTTGTACAGTATAGCAGTAATTTACATGTGTGCAGTATAGCAGTAATTTACATGTGTGCAGTATAGCTGTAATTTATATGTGTAGAATAGCAGTAATTTATATGTGTACAGTATAGCAGTAATTTATATGTGTACAGTATAGCAGAAATGTATATTTGTATAGTATAGCAGTAATTTATATGTTTACAGTATAGTAGTAATTTATATGTGTAAAGTATAGCAGTAATAATACGTGTGCAGTATAGTAGTAATTTATATGTGTACAGTATAGCAGTAATTTATATGTGTACAGTATAGCAGAAATGTATATTTGTATAGTATAGCAGTAATTTATATGTGTCCACTATAGCAGTAATTTATGTGTACAGTATAGTAGTAATTTATGTGTGTATGGTATAGCAGTAATTTATGTGTACAGTATAGTAGCATAATGTATGTGTACAGTAAAGCAGTAATTTATATGTGTGCAGTATAGCAGTAATTTATATGTGTACAGTATAGCAGTAATTTATATGTGTACAGTATGGCAGTAATTTATATCTGTGCAGTATAGCAGTAATTCATATGTGTGCAGTATAGAAGTAATTTATATGTGTATGGTATAGCAGTAATTTATATGTGTCTAGTATAGCAGTAATTTATGTGTACAGTATAGTAGCATAATGTATGTGTACAGTATAGCAGTAATTTATATGTGTACAGTATAGCAGTAATTTATATGTGTACAATATAGCAGTAATTTATATATGTGCACTATAGCAGTAATTTAGATGTGTACAGTATAGCGTTAATTTATATGTGTACAGTATAGTAGTAATTTATATGTGTACAGTATAGCAGTAATTTAGATGTGTACAGTATAGCAGTAATATATATGTGTGCAGTATAGCAGTAATTTATATGTGTACAGTATAGTAGTAATTTATATGTGCAGTATAGCAGTAATTTATATGTGTACAGTATAGTAGTAATTTATAAGTGTACAGTATATCAGTAATTTAGATATGTACAGTATAGCAGTAATTTATATGTGTACAGTATAGCAGTAATTTAGATGTGTACAGTATAGCAGTAATTTATATGTGTACAGTATATCAGTAATTTATATGTGTACATTTTGGCAGTAATTTATATTTTTACAGTATAGTAGTAATGTATATTTGTGCAGTATAGCTGTAATTTATATGTACACAGTATAGCTGTAATTTATATGTGTACAGTATATCAGTAATTTATATTTGTACAGTATAGCAGTAATTTACATGTGTGCAGTATAGTAGTAATTTACATGTGTGCAGTATAGCAGTAATTTACATGTGTGCAGTATAGCTGTAATTTATATGTATACAGTATAGCAGTAATTTATATGTGTACAGTATATCAGTAATTTATATTTGTACAGTATAGCAGTAATTTACATGTGTACAGTATAGCAGTAATTTATATGTGTGCAATATAGTGGTAATTTATATGTGTAGAATAGCAGTAATTTATATGTGTGCGGTATAGCAGTAATTTATATGTGTACAGTATAGCAGTAATAATATGTGTGCAGTATAGTAGTAATTTATATGTGTACAGTATAGCAGTAATTTACATGTGTGCAGTATAGAAGTAATTTATATGTGTACAGTATAGCAGTAATGTATATTTGTATAGTATAGCAGTAATTTATATGTGTCCACTATAGCAGTAATTTATATGTGTACAGTATAGTAGTAATTTATGTGTGTATGGTATAGCAGTAATTTATATGTGTCTAGTATAGCAGTAATTTATGTGTACAGTATAGTAGCATAATGTATGTGTACAGTATAGCAGTAATTTATATGTGTGCAGTATAGCAGTAATTTATATGTGTACAGTATAGCAGTAATTTATATGTGTACAGTATGGCAGTAATTTATATCTGTGCAGTATAGCAGTAATTTATATGTGTACAGTATAGCAGTAATTTATATGTGTGCAATATAGTGGTAATTTATATGTGTAGAATAGCAGTAATTTATATGTGTGCGGTATAGCAGTAATTTATATGTGTACAGTATAGCAGTAATAATATGTGTGCAGTATAGTAGTAATTTATATGTGTACAGTATAGCAGTAATTTACATGTGTGCAGTATAGAAGTAATTTATATGTGTACAGTATAGCAGTAATGTATATTTGTATAGTATAGCAGTAATTTATATGTGTCCACTATAGCAGTAATTTATATGTGTACAGTATAGTAGTAATTTATGTGTGTATGGTATAGCAGTAATTTATATGTGTCTAGTATAGCAGTAATTTATGTGTACAGTATAGTAGCATAATGTATGTGTACAGTATGGCAGTAATTTATATCTGTGCAGTATAGCTGTAATTTATATGTGTCCACTATAGCAGTAATTTATATGTGTGCAGTATAGAAGTAATTAATATGTGTATGGTATAGCAGTAATTTATTTGTGTCTAGTATAGCAGTAATATATGTGTACAGTATAGTAGCATAATGTATGTGTACAGTATAGCAGTAATTTATATGTGTACAGTATAGCAGTAATTAATATGTGTACAATATAGCAGTAATTTATGTGTTCAGTTTAGCAGTAATTTATATATGTGCACTATAGCAGTAATTTATATGTGTACAGTATAGCAGTAATTTATATTTGTGCAGTATACAAGTAATTTATTTGTGTACAGTATAGCAGTGATATATATGTGTGTAGTATAGCAGTAGTATAAATGTGTACAGTATAGCAGTAATTTATATGTGTGCAGTATAGCAGTAATTTATATGTGTGCAGTATAGCAGTAATTTATATGTGTACAGTATAGCAGTAATTTATATTTGTGCAGTATACAAGTAATTTATTTGTGTACAGTATAGCAGTGATATATATGTGTGTAGTATAGCAGTAGTATAAATGTGTACAGTATAGCAGTGATATATATGTGTGTAGTATAGCAGTAGTATAAATGTGTACAGTATAGCAGTAATTTATATGTGTGCAGTATAGCAATAATTTATGTGTACAGTATATCAGCAATTTATATTTGAACAGTATAGCAGTAATGTATATTTGTACAGTATAGCAGTAATTTATATGTGTGCAGTATAGCAGTAATTTATATGTGCACAGTATAGCAGTAATTTATATGTGTACAGTATAGTAGTAATTTATAAGTCTACAGTATATCAGTAATTTATATGTGTACAGTATAGCAGTAATTTATATGTGTACAGTATAGCAGTAATTTAGATATGTACAGTATAGCAGTAATTTATATGTGTACAGTATAGCAGTAATTTAGATGTGTACAGTATAGCAGTAATTTATATGTGTACATTTTGGCAGTAATTTATATTTTTACAGTATAGTAGTAATGTATATTTGTGCAGTATAGCTGTAATTTATATGTACACAGTATAGCAGTAATTTATATGTGTACAGTATATCAGTAATTTATATGTGTACAGTATAGCAGTAATTTAGATGTGTGCAGTATAGCAGTAATTTACATGTGTGCAGTATAGCTGTAATTTATATGTATACAGTATAGCAGTAATTTATATGTGTACAGTATATCAGTAATTTATATTTGTACAGTATAGCAGTAATTTACATGTGTACAGTATAGCAGTAATTTATATGTGTGCAATATAGCGGTAATTTATATGTGTAGAATAGCAGTAATTTATATGTGTGCGGTATAGCAGTAATTTATATGTGTACAGTATAGCAGTAATAATATGTGTATCGTATAGTAGTAATTTATATGTGTACAGTATAGCAGTAATTTATATGTGTACAGTATAGCAGAAATGTATATTTGTATAGTATAGCAGTAATTTATATGTTTACAGTATAGTAGTAATTTATATGTGTGCAGTATAGCAGTAATAATATGTGTGCAGTATAGTAGTAATTTATATGTGTACAGTATAGCAGTAATTTATATGTGTGCAGTATAGAAGTAATTTATATGTGTACAGTATAGCAGTAATTTATATGTGTGCAGTATAGAAGTAATTTATGTGTGTATGGTATAGCAGTAATTTATATGTGTCTAGTATAGCAGTAATTTATATGTGTACAGTATAGTAGCATAATGTATGTGTACAGTATAGCAGTAATTTATATGTGTGCAGTATAGCAGTAATTTATATATGTGCAGTATAGTAGTAATTTATATGTGTACAGTATAGCAGTAATTTATATGTGTACAGTATAGTAGTAATTTATATGTGTCCACTATAGCAGTAATTTATATGTGTGCAGTATAGAAGTAATTTATGTGTGTATGGTATAGCAGTAATTTATATGTGTCTAGTAGAGCAGTAATTTATATGTGTACAGTATAGTAGCATAATGTATGTGTACAGTATAGCAGTAATTTATATGTGTGCAGTATAGCAGTAATTTATATATGTGCAGTATAGTAGTAATTTATATGTGTACAGTATAGCAGTAATTTATATGTGTACAGTATAGTAGTAATTTATATGTGTACAGTATAGCAGAAATGTATATTTGTATAGTATAGCAGTAATTTATATGTTTACAGTATAGTAGTAATTTATATGTGTAAAGTATAGCAGTAATAATATGTGTGCAGTATAGTAGTAATTTATATGTGTACAGTATAGCAGTAATTTATATGTGTGCAGTATAGAAGTAATTTATATGTGTACAGTATAGCAGTAATGTATATGTGTACAGTATAGCAGTAATTTATATGTGTGCAGTATAGAAGTAATTTATGTGTATGGTATAGCAGTGATTTATATGTGTCTAGTATAGCAGTAATTTATGTGAACAGTATAGTAGCATTATGTATGTGTACAGTATAGCAGTAATTTATATGTGTGCAGTATAGCAGTAATTTATATGTGTACAGTATAGCAGTAATTTATATGTGTACAGTATGGCAGTTATTTATATCTGTGCAGTATAGCAGTAATTTATATGTGTGCAGTATAGAAGTAATTTCTATGTGTATGGTATAGCAGTAATTTATATTTGTCTAGTATAGCAGTAATTTATGTGTACAGTATAGTAGCATAATGTATGTGTACAGTATAGCAGTAATTTATATGTGTACAGTATAGCAGTAATTTATATGTGTACAATATAGCAGTAATTTATGTGTTCAGTTTAGCAGTAATTTATATATGTGCACTATAGCAGTAATTTATATGTGTGCAGTATATAAGTAATTTATTTGTGTACAGTATAGCAGTAATATATATGTGTGTAGTATAGCAGTAGTATAAATGTGTACAGTATAGCAGTAATTTATATGTGCGCAGTATAGCAATAATTTATGTGTACAGTATATCAGCAATTTATATTTGAACAGTATAGCAGTAATGTATATTTGTACAGTATAGCAGTAATTTATATGTGTGCAGTATAGCAGTAATTTATATGTGCACAGTATAGCAGTAATTTATATTTGTACAGTATAGCAGTAATTTATATGTGTACAGTATAGTAGTAATTTATAAGTGTACAGTATATCAGTAATTTAGATGTGTACAGTATAGCAGTAATTTAGATGTGTACAGTATAGCAGTAATTTATATGTGTACTGTATAGCAGTAATTTTGATGTGTACAGTATAGCAGTCATATATATGTGTGCAGTATAGCAGTAATTTATATGTGTACAGTATAGTAGTAATTTATATGTGCAGTATAGCAGTAATTTATATGTGTACAGTATAGTAGTAATTTAGATGTGTACAGTATAGCAGTAATTTATATGTGTACATTTTGGCAGTAATTTATATTTTTACAGTATAGTAGTAATGTATATTTGTGCAGTATAGCTGTAATTTATATGTACACAGTATAGCAGTAATTTATATGTGTACAGTATATCAGTAATTTATATTTGTACAGTATAGCAGTAATTTACATGTGTGCAGTATAGCAGTAATTTACATGTGTGCAGTATAGCTGTAATTTATATGTATACAGTATAGCAGTAATTTATATGTGTACAGTATATCAGTAATTTATATTTGTACAGTATAGCAGTAATTTACATGTGTGCAGTATAGCAGTAATTTATATGTGTGCAATATAGCGGTAATTTATATGTGTAGAATAGCAGTAATTTATATGTGTGCGGTATAGCAGTAATTTATATGTGTACAGTATAGCAGTAATAATATGTGTGCAGTATAGTAGTAATTTATATGTGTACAGTATAGCAGTAATTTATATGTGTACAGTATAGCAGAAATGTATATTTGTATAGTATAGCAGTAATTTATATGTTTACAGTATAGTAGTAATTTATATGTGTGCAGTATAGCATTAATAATATGTGTGCAGTATAGTAGTAATTTATATGTGTACAGTATAGCAGTAATTTATATATGTGCAGTATAGAAGTAATTTATATGTGTACAGTATAGCAGTAATGTATATTTGTATAGTATAGCAGTAATGTATATGTGTGCAGTATAGTAGTAATTTATGTGTGTATGGTATAGCAGTAATTTATATGTGTCTAGTATAGCAGTAATTTATATGTGTGCAGTATAGAAGTAATTTATGTGTGTATGGTATAGCAGTAATTTATATGTGTCTAGTATAGCAGTAATTTATATATGTGCAGTATAGCAGTAATTTATATGTGTACAGTATGGCAGTAATTTATATCTGTGCAGTATAGCAGTATTTTATATGTGTGCAGTATAGAAGTAATTTATATGTGTATGGTATAGCAGTAATTTATATGTGTCTAGTATAGCAGTAATTTATGTGTACAGTATAGTAGCATACTGTATGTGTACAGTATAGCAGTAATTTATATGTGTACAGTATAGCAGTAATTTATATGTGTACAATATAGCAGTAATTTATGTGTTCAGTTTAGCAGTAATTTATATATGTGCACTATAGCAGTAATTTATATGTGTACGGTATAGCAGTAATTTATATTTGTGCAGTATATAAGTAATTTATTTGTGTACAGTATAGCAGTAATATATATGTGTGTAGTATAGCAGTAGTATAAATGTGTACAGTATAGCAGTAATTTATATGTGTGCAGTATAGCAATAATTTATGTGTACAGTATATAAGCAATTTATATTTGAACAGTATAGCAGTAATGTATATTTGTACAGTATAGCAGTAATTTATATGTGTGCAGTATAGCAGTAATTTATATGTGCACAGTATAGCAGTAATTTATATGTGTACAGTATAGCAGTAATTTATATGTGTACAGTATAGTAGTAATTTATAAGTATACAGTATATCAGTAATTTAGATGTGTACAGTATAGCAGTAATTTAGATGTTTACAGTATAGCAGTAATTTATATTTGTACAGTATAGAAGTAATTTATATGTGTACAGTATAGCAGTAATTTTGATGTGTACAGTATAGCAGTAATATATATGTGTGCAGTATAGCAGTAATTAATATGTGTACAGCATAGTAGTAATTTATATGTGCAGTATAGCAGTAATTTATATGTGTACAGTATAGTAGTAATTTAAAGGTGTACAGTATATCAGTAATTTTGATGTGTACAGTATAGCAGTAATTTATATGTGTACAGTATAGCAGTAATTTAGATGTGTACAGTATAGCAGTAATTTATATGTGTACATTATAGTAGTAATTTATATGTGTACAGTATAGTAGTAATTTATATGTGTGTAGTATAGCAGTAATTTATATGTGTACAGTATAGCAGTAATTTATATGTGTACAGTATAGTAGTAATTTATATGTGTGCAGTATAGCAGTAATTTATATGTGTACAGTATAGCAGTAATTTATATGTGTGCAGTATGGCAGTAATTTATATGTGAACAGTATAGCAGTAATTTATATGTGTGCAGTATAGTAGTAATTTATCTGTGTACAGTATAGCAGTAATTTATATATGTACAGTATAGTAGTAATTTATATGTGTACAGTATAGCAGTAATTTATATATGTACAGTATAGTAGTAATTTATATGTGTACAGTATAGCAGTAATATATATGTGTACAGTATAGCAGTAATTTATATGTGTACAGTATAGTAGTAATTTATATGTGTACAGTATAGTAGTAATTTATATGTGTGCAGTATTGCAGTATTATATATGTGTACAGTATAGCAGTAATTTATATGTAAACAGTATAGTAGTAATTTATATGTGTACAGTATAGTAGTAATTTATATGTGTACAGTATAGTAGTAATTTATATGTGTACAGTATAGCAGTAATTTAGATGTGTACAGTATAGCAGTAATATATATGTGTACAGTATAGCAGTAATTTATATGTGTACAGTATAGTAGTAATTTATATGTGTACAGTATAGTAGTAATTTATATGTGTGCAGTATAGCAGTAATTAGAAATTTTCAAATTTTTTTGGCGTTTTTCAGCTCCTTGTCGGTTTTCCAAAATCACAACATGTTGAGCCACTGGTGAGTTTTTTAGTCAAAATCCTGGTGTTTTTCTCCCATCGTAGTCTGTGGGAGTGAAAAAAACGCCAAGTCTTATTTGGACTTTAGCGATCGAAAAAAGTGATGGACCTGCACTAATAGACAGATCGCCCGGGGTTCGTTGCGATCCTCCTGTATAATGTATAGATAATATTTATTCACCAGATGGTCATTAGTGTTGCTCGCGAATATTCGCAATTCGAATATTATTCGCGAATTTCGCGAATATAGCGCTATATATTCGTAATTACGAATATTCGTTTTTTTTTTTCACAGTACACATCACAGTGATCCCCCCTCTCTGCTTCCAGCTTGTGTGGTGTAAAGAAGGCTCTAATACTACTGTGTGAGATTGGCGTGTGAAAATTCGCATATGCGAAAATTAGTATATGCGTATGCTAATTATGTATATGTTAATTTTCGCATGTGCGAATCTTCACATATGCGAAAATAAAACGAGAATATTATGAATATGCGAATATTCGCGAATATATGACGAATATTCGTCCATATATTCGTGAATATTCGTGAATTCGAATATGGCCTATGCCGCTCAACACTAATGGTCATAACAGGAACACAGGGTACAGTGACGCGTTTCGGCTTTGTTGTAAAGCCGAAACGCGTCACTGTACCCTGTGTTCCTGTTATGACCATCTGGTGAATAAATATTATCCTCCGAGTTTCTGGACGCTGGACTCCTCTTTCTTCTGTTGTTCATTTGGGCGAGGTCCGCGCCCTGTCCGTGCGCACCTGGGGTGAGCTGAAGCACTGTTGTTTCTCTCTCTCTCTCTCTCTCTCTCTCTCTCTCTCTATATATATATATATATATAGTAAAGTTCTTATATTAACCCCTTAAGGACCGGGTTTTTTTCCGTTTTTGCATTTTCGTTTTTTGCTCCTTGCCTTTAAAAAATCATAACTCTTTCAATTTTGCACCTAAAAATCCATATGATGGCTTATTTTTTGTGCCACCAATTCTTCTTTGTAATGACGTCAGTCATTTTGCCCAAAAATGTACGGTGAAAGGGAAAAAAATCATTGTTAGACAAAATTGAAAAAAAAACACGCCATTTTGTAACTTTTGGGGGCTTCCGTTTCTACTTAGTACATTTTTCGGTTAAAATGACACCTTATCTTTGTTCTGTAGGTCCATATGGTTAAAATGATCCCCTACTTATATAGGTTGGATTTTGTCGCACTTCTGGAAAAAATCCTAACTTCATGCAGGAAAATGTATACGTTTAAAATTGTCATCTTCTGACCCCTATAACTTTTTTATTTTCCCGTGTATGGGGCGGTATGAGGGCTCATTTTTTGCACCGTGATCTGAAGTTTTTAACGGTACCATTTTTGCATTGATAGGACTTATTGATGAATTATTCATGATGTAAAAATTGACCAAAAATGCACTAATTTTTTTGCGCGCACGCCATTGACCGTGCCGTTTAATTAACAATATATTTATATAATTCGGACATTTCCGCACGCGGTGATACCATATATGTTTATTATGTGTTTATATGTGTTTTTTTTATGGGAAAAGTTTTAATGATTCAAACTTTTAATAGGGGAGGGGTTAAATGATGTTTATTCACTTTTTTTTTTTACTTTTTTTATGCAGTGTTATAGTTCCCATAGGGACCTATAACACTGCACACACTGATCTCTTATACTGATCATTATTATCCCATAGGAGACTATAACACTGCACACACTGATCTTATACTGATCATTATTATCCCATAGGAGACTATAACACTGCACACACTGATCTCTTATACTGATCATTATTATTCCATAGGAGACTATAACACTGCACACACTAATCTCTTATACTGATCATTATTATCCCATAGGGACCTATAACACTGCACACACTGATCTCTTAAACTGATCATTGTTATCCCATAGGGACCTATAACACTGCACACACTGATCTTTTATACTGATCATTATTATCCCATAGGAGACTATAACACTGCACACACTGATCTCTTATACTGATCATTGTTATCCCATAGGGACCTATAACACTGCACACACTGATCTCTTATACTGATCATTGCTATCCCATAGGGACCTATAACACTGCACACACTGATCTTTTACATTTATCACTGGTTTCTCATAGGAAACCACTGATCGATGATTCTGCTGCTTGACTGCTCATGTCTGGATCTCAGGCACTGAGCAGTCAATCGCCGATTGGACAGCGAGGAGGCAGGTAGGGGCCCTCCCGCTGTCCTGTAAGCTGTTCGGGATGCCGCGATTTTGCCGCGGCTATCCCGAACAGCCCACTGAGCTAGCCGGCATTTTTTCGGTTTCACTTTAGACGCGGCGTTCAACTTTGAACGCTGCGTCTAAAGGGTTAATAGCGCGCGGCGCTGCGATCAATGCCGCGCGCTATTAGCCACGGGTCCCGGCCGTGGCCCCGCGTTATAGATCGGAAGTGGACACATGATGTTCCAGTACGTCATGTGTCCTTAAGGGGTTAAAGGAGATGTCCGGTGCTCACTTTTCTTATTTTATCCGTTCTGGGCTGAAAAATTAAAGAAAACAAATTTTCTCTTGCCTGCCTAGGCTCCCCCGGTGCTCCGGTACAGTCCGGTACAGGTGTTTGGTCCCCGGGCTGTATTCTTCTTACTTCCTGTTAGTCCGGCACGTCACACGGAGCTTCAACCTATCACTGGCCGCATTGATGTCCCGCCTCTGCCGGTGATAGGCTGAAGCTCCATGTGATGTGCCGGGCTAACAGGAAGTAAGAAGAATACAGCCCGGGGACCGAACACCTGTACCGGAGCACCGGGGGAGCGTAGGCAGGGAAGAGAAAGCTTATTTTCTTTTTTTTTTTTTTTTGCAGCCCGGACGGACACAATAAGAAAAGTGAGCACCGGACATCTCCTTTAATATATATAGTAAAGTTGTGATAATATATATATGTATAGTAAAGTTCTTATATTGATATATATATATAGTAAAGTTCTTATATTAATATATATATATAGTAAAGTTCTTATATTAATATATATATAGTAAAGTTCTTATATTAATATATATATAGTAAAGTTCTTATATTAATATATATATAGTAAAGTTCTTATATTGATATATATATATAGTAAAGTTCTTATATTAATATATATATATATAGTAAAGTTGTGATAATATATATATATATGTATAGTAAAGTTCTTATATTAATATATATATATAGTAAAGTTGTGACAGCCATACACACCCTCAGTGACCTGACTGTGCGTCTACATGAATTGCGTGCGCTGTGCATTGAGCCCTGTATTGGCACAAGACTGATGTTTTTCAGCCCTGAGCAGTCGGAGTTCTCTCACAATGTAGACAAACCTGCTACCTGAGACGACACAGAAATCACTAATATTCACCAGTCATTCCGAGGGTTATAGAAAAGGTTTTAGACAAGATTTAGAAGAAAACATCTGATCACAGAACCACATTCCTGCGCTGCGTAAAGTCTGTGCCGGGCTCCAGGGCTGCACGAACGCTCCATATGCACCAGATCGCCATAACATAATTGGGATTAGCCGAGCATGGTTCTTTCCCACTAGTTACCGACTAATAAAAAGGAATGAGTCACATAATACATATAAGTTTTAAAATATGTTAATGTTCATATGTTTTCTGCAGGAGAACAGACGTTTTGCTATTTGACCCTTTTCTGCAGAACAAAAGATGTTTCGCTATTTGACCCTTTTCTGCAGGTGAACAGACATTTCGCTATTTGACCCTTTTCTGCAGGTGAACAGACGTTTCGCTATTTGACCCTTTTCTGCAGGTGAACAGACGATTGGCTATTTGACCCTTTTCTGCAGGTGAACAGACGTTTCGCTATCAGAAACTTTTCTGCAGGTGAACAGACGATTGGCTATTTGACCCTTTTCTGCAGGTGAACAGACGTTTCGCTATTTGACCCTTTTCTGCAGGTGAACAGACGTTTCGCTATTTGACCCTTTTCTGCAGGTGAACAGACGTTTCGCTATTTGACCCTTTTCTGCAGGATGTACTGTATATAGCCATAGAATCTTCCGTTACAGTCAGGATAATCATTTTGTGACGTCCACCTACCTGCCAAGGCTCCCGAGGATCTTCTGATCTCCTGAGGCTTCCCGTGGGTCTATCCTTATGTTCCTGAATGAGGCATTATGGGATATTATCTTATTATATGTGGTGTAACACGTTTATATGTAATGTATCCATGTATATTGTTTAATGTCACTATTGCTTTTATGTATTGTAACAAGTATATATTCTATACTGTTGGATACAATATATGAGAATCTTTGTATACATAATACAGGTGGGACAAAAAAGTATTTAGTCAGCCCCTAATTGTAGACGTTCTCCCCCTTATAAAGATGAGGCTGTAATTATCATCATAGGTTATAACCTCAACTATGAGACAAAATGAGAAAAAAAATCCATAAATCACATTGTCTGATTATTAAAGAATACTAATAGTATAAAAAGGGGGGCAGTCCTGCTAGGTAAGAGTAAAAGATATATGGTCAAAAATGAGAAAGAAGATAAAGAGAAAACGTGTCTAAAATAGCATAAAATAATGATATTTATTTAGAGAATGATGTGAGGTCTGCGGCAGGGCCCTTGTCACAGAATGGTCACTAGATAAAATGGTTACAATGGTATAAAATACTAAAAATATCAAATATAAACAGTGATATTGCACTTCAACAATTGGACAATGAGACAATGAGTGCGGTAATGGGACAATGAGTGCGGCAATGGGACAATGAGTGCGGTAATGGGACAATGAGTGCGGTAATGGGACAATGAGTGCGGCAATGGGACAATGAGTGCGGTAATGGGACAATGAGTTTGGCAATGGGACAATGAGTGCGGTAATGGGACAATGAGTGCGGTAATGGGACGCTGAGTGCGGTAATGGGACAATGAGTGTGGCAATGGGACAATGAGTGCGGTAATGGGACAATGAGTGCGGCAATGGGACAATGAGTGCGGCAATGGGACAATGAGTGCGGTAATGGGACAATGAGTGCGGCCAATGGGACAATGAGTGCGGTAATGGGACAATGAGTGCGGCAATGGGATAATGAGTGCGGTAATGGGACAATGAGTGCGGCAATGGGACAATGAGTGCGGTCATGAGACAATGAGTGCAGCCAATGGGACAATGAGTGCGGTAATGGGACAATGAGTGCGGTCATGAGACAATGAGTGCAGCCAATGGGACAATGAGTGCGGTAATGGGACAATGAGTGCGGCAATGAGACAATGAGTGCAGCAATGAGACAATGAGTGCGGCAATGGGACAATGAGTGCGGTAATGGGACAATGAGTGCAGCAATGAGACAATGAGTGTGGCAATGGGACAATGAGTGCGGTAATGGGACAATGAGTGCGGTAATGGGACACTGAGTGCGGTAATGGGACAATGAGTGTGGCAATGGGACAATGAGTGCGGCAATGGGACAATGAGTGCGGTAATGAGACAATGAGTGCAGCCAATGGGACAATGAGTGCGGTAATGGGACGATGAGTGCGGTAATGGGACAATGAGTGCGGCAATGAGACAATGAGTGCGGCAATGAGACAATGAGTGCGGCAATGGGACAATGAGTGCGGCAATGGGACAATGAGTGCGGCAATGGGACAATGAGTGCGGTAATGGGACAATGCGTTTGGCAATGGGACAATGAGTGCGATAATGGGATAATGAGTGCGGCAATGGGACAATGAGTGCGGTAATGGGACAATGAGTGCGGCCAATGGGACAATGAGTGCGGTAATGGGACAATGAGTGCGGCAATGGGACAATGAGTGCGGCAATGGGACAATGAGTGCGGCAATGGGACAATGAGTGCGGTAATGAGACAATGAGTGCAGCCAATGGGACAATGAGTGCGGTAATGGGACAATGAGTGCGGTAATGGGACAATGAGTGCGGCAATGAGACAATGAGTGCGGCAATGAGACAATGAGTGTGGCAATGGGACAATGAGTGCGGTAATGGGACAATGAGTGCGGTAATGAGACAATGAGTGCAGCCAATGGGACAATGAGTGCGGTAATGGGACAATGAGTGCGGTAATGGGACAATGAGTGCGGCAATGAGACAATGAGTGCGGCAATGAGACAATGAGTGCGGCAATGGGACAATGAGTGCGGTAATGGGACAATGAGTGCGGTAATGGGACAATGAGTGCGGTAATGGGACAATGAGTGCGGCAATGGGACAATGAGTGCGGCAATGGGACAATGAGTGCGGCAATGGGACAATGAGTGCGGTAATGAGACAATGAGTGCGGCCAATGGGACAATGAGTGCGGTAATGGGACAATGAGTGCGGTAATGGGACAATGAGTGCGGCAATGAGACAATGAGTGCGGCAATGAGACAATGAGTGCGGCAATGGGACAATGAGTGCGGCAATGGGATAATGAGTGCGTAATGGGACAATGAGTGCAGCCAATGGGACAATGAGTGCGGCAATGGGACAATGAGTGCGGCAATGGGACAATGAGTGCGGTAATGGGACAATGAGTGCGGCAATGAGACAATGAGTGCGGCAATGAGACAATGAGTGCGGCAATGAGACAATGAGTGCGGCAATGGGACAATGAGTGCGGTAATGGGACAATGAGTGCGGTAATGGGACGCTGAGTGCGGTAATGGGACAATGAGTGTGGCAATGGAACAATGAGTGCGGCAATGGGACAATGAGTGCGGTAATGGGACAATGAGTGCAGCCAATGGGACAATGAGTGCGGTAATGGGACAATGAGTGCGGTAATGGGACAATGAGTGCGGTAATGGGACAATGAGTGCGGCAATGAGACAATGAGTGCGGCAATGAGACAATGAGTGCGGCAATGGGACAATGAGTGCGGCAATGGGACAATGAGTGCGGCAATGGGACAATGAGTGCGGTAATGGGACAATGCGTTTGGCAATGGGACAATGAGTGCGATAATGGGACAATGAGTGCGGCAATGGGACAATGAGTGCGGTAATGGGACAATGAGTGCGACCAATGGGACAATGAGTGCGGTAATGGGACAATGAGTGCGGCAATGGGACAATGAGTGCGGCAATGGGACAATGAGTGCGGCAATGGGACAATGAGTGCGGTAATGAGACAATGAGTGCAGCCAATGGGACAATGAGTGCGGTAATGGGACAATGAGTGCGGTAATGGGACAATGAGTGCGGCAATGAGACAATGAGTGCGGCAATGAGACAATGAGTGTGGCAATGGGACAATGAGTGCGGTAATGGGACAATGAGTGCGGCAATGGGACAATGAGTGCCGCAATGGGACAATGAGTGCGGTAATGAGACAATGAGTGCAGCCAATGGGACAATGAGTGCGGTAATGGGACAATGAGAGCGGTAATGGGACAATGAGTGCGGCAATGAGACAATGAGCGCGGCAATGAGACAATGAGTGCGGCAATGGGACAATGAGTGCGGCAATGGGACAATGAGTGCGGTAATGGGACAATGAGTGCGGTAATGGGACAATGAGTGCGGTAATGGGACAATGAGTGCGGCAATGGGACAATGAGTGCGGCAATGGGACAATGAGTGCGGTAATGAGACAATGAGTGCGGCCAATGGGACAATGAGTGCGGTAATGGGACAATGAGTGCGGTAATGGGACAATGAGTGCGGCAATGGGACAATGAGTGCGGCAATGGGACAATGAGTGCGGTAATGAGACAATGAGTGCAGCCAATGGGACAATGAGTGCGGTAATGAGACAATGAGTGCAGCCAATGGGACAATGAGTGCGGTAATGGGACAATGAGTGCGGCAATGAGACAATGAGTGCGGCAATGAGACAATGAGTGTGGCAATGGGACAATGAGTGCGGTAATGAGACAATGAGTGCGGCAATGGGACAATGAGTGAGGTAATGGGACAATGAGTGCGGCAATGAGACAATGAGTGCGGCAATGAGACAATGAGTGCGGCAATGGGACAATGAGTGCGGTAATGAGACAATGAGTGCAGCCAATGGGACAATGAGTGCGGCCAATGGGACAATGAGTGCGGCAATGGGACAATGAGTGCGGCAATGGGACAATGAGTTCGGTAATGAGACAATGAGTGCAGGCAATGGGACAATGAGTGCGGCAATGGGACAATGAGTGCGGTAGTGAGGCAATGAGTGCGGTAATGAGACAATGAGTACGGTAATGGGACAATGAGTGCGATAATGGGACAATGAGTGCGGCAATGGGACAATGAGTGCGGCCAATGGGACAATGAGTGCGGCAATGGGACAATGAGTGCGGTAATGGGACAATGAGTGCGGTAATGGGACAATGAGTGCAGTAATGGGACAATGAGTGCGGTAATGGGACAATGAGTGTGGTAATGGGACAATGAGTGCGGCAATGGGACAATGAGTGCGGCCAATGGGGCAATGAGTGCGGCAATGGGACAATGAGTGCGGTAATGGGACAGTGAGTGCGGTAATGGGACAATGAGTGCGGCAATGGGACAATGAGTGCGGTAATGGGACAATGAGTGCGGTAATGGGACAATGAGTGCGGTAATGGGACAATGAGTGCGGTAATGGGACAGTGCGAACAGTATCTGTTTATTTATACTGTAAAGTCATATTATAGGAGCCGGGATTAATCCAGATGAAAGTGCATGGCAAAGAGTTAATAATCCAATAGGGTCATTTTCAGGAGCTCTGGAGCCTCCCAGATTGGGGCCCACTATAAACGTTTTTAGGTGCAGAGATACAGGCGATGCCCCCTCTACCCCGGCGGCACGGGGACTGAATGCAAGAGGACAATCGCCATACAGTTCAGGCACTTCGTGCCTCTTACCGGCTACAGTGTACACAGTCAGGTGAGTGCAGCTGTGCTTGCGATCCGGATACACGTCCCTCTGTCCCGGCGGCACGGGAGAAATGTAGCACCCCGGTGCTGGGGGTCAGAGATGATGGCTGGGAAGCAGCGTGTAATGGGACAATGAGTGCGGCAATGAGACAATGAGTGCGGCAATGAGACAATGAGTGTTGCAATGGGACAATGAGTGCGGCAATGAGACAATGAGTGCGGCAATGGGACAATGAGTGCGGCAATGGGACAATGAGTGCGGCAATGGGACACTGAGTGCGGCAATGGGACAATGAGTGCGGTAATGGGACAATGAGTGCAGCCAATGGGACAATGAGTGCGGCAATGGGACAATGAGTGCGGCAATGGGACAATGAGTGCGGTAATGAGACAATGAGTGCAGCCAATGGGACAATGAGTGCGACAATGGGAAAATGAGTGCGGCAATGGGACAATGAGTGCGGCAATGGGACAATGAGTTCGGTAATGAGACAATGAGTGCAGCCAATGGGACAATGAGTGCGGTAATGGGACAATGAGTTCGGTAATGAGACAATGAGTGCGGTAATGAGACAATGAGTGCGGTAATGAGACAATGAGTGCGGTAATGAGACAATGAGTGCGGTAATGGGACAATGAGTGCGATAATGGGACAATGAGTGCGATAATGGGACAATGAGTGCAGCAATGGGACAATGAGTGCGGCCAATGGGACAATTAGTGCGGCAATGGGACAATGAGTGCGGTAATGGGAAAAGGAGTGCGGTAATGGGACAATGAGTGCGGTAATGGGACAATGAGTGCAGTAATGGGACAATGAGTGCGGCTATGGGACAATGAGTGCGGCCAATGGGGCAATGAGTGCGGCAAGGGGACAATGAGTGCGGTAATGGGACAGTGAGTGCGGCAATGGGACAATGAGTGCGGTAATGAGACAATGAGTGCAGCCAATGGGACAATGAGTGCGGCAATGGGAAAATGAGTGCGGCAATGGGACAATGAGTGCGGCAATGGGACAATGAGTTCGGTAATGAGACAATGAGTGCAGCCAATGGGACAATGAGTGCGGTAATGGGACAATGAGTTCGGTAATGAGACAATGAGTGCGGTAATGAGACAATGAGTGCGGTAATGAGACAATGAGTGCGGCAATGGGACAATGAGTGCGGCAATGGGACAATGAGTACGGTAATGGGACAATGAGTGCGATAATGGGACAATGAGTGCGGCAATGGGACAATGAGTGCGGCCAATGGGACAATGAGTGCGGCAATGGGACAATGAGTGCGGTAATGGGACAATGAGTGCGGTAATGGGGCAATGAGTGCGGTAATGGGACAATGAGTGCAGTAATGGGACAATGAGTGCGGTAATGGGACAATGAGTGCGGCTATGGGACAATGAGTGCGGCCAATGGGGCAATGAGTGCGGCAAGGGGACAATGAGTGCGGTAATGGGACAGTGAGTGCGGTAATGGGACAATGAGTGCGGCAATGGGACAATGAGTGCGGTAATGGGACAATGAGTGCGGTAATGGGACAATGAGTGCGGTAATGGGACAGTGCGAACAGTATCTGTTTATTTATACTGTAAAGTCATATTATAGGAGCCGGGATTAATCCAGATGAAAGTGCATGGCAAAGAGTTAATAATCCAATAGGGTCATTTTCAGGAGCTCTGGAGCCTCCCAGATTGGGGCCCACTATAAACGTTTTTAGGTGCAGAGATACAGGCGATGCCCCCTCTACCCCGGCGGCACGGGGACTGAATGCAAGAGGACAATCGCCATACAGTTCAGGCACTTCGTGCCTCTTACCGGCTACAGTGTGCACAGTCAGGTGAGTGCAGCTGTTCTTGCGATCCGGATACACGTCCCTCTGTCCCGGCGGCACGGGAGAAATGTAGCACCCCGGTGCTGGGGGTCAGAGATGATGGCTGGGAAGCAGCGTGTGGCAACGCTGGAGGTATCCTCTCTACCCCGACAGCACGGGGAGCAGGTGAGAGGGTAGGTGAGGACCGGCAATGCCGTAACGATTGTCTCAAAAGATGTGCAGGGTCGCCTTAACACCAGACGCGTTTCGGGGAGCTGCGTCCCCTTTTTCAATGGTGGAGGTTCAGGAAGACTGTATGCACACTGTAGCCGGTAAGAGGCACTAAGTGCCTGAACTGTATGGCGATTGTCCTCTTGCATTCAGTCCCCGTGCCGCCGGAGTAGAGGGGGCATCGCCTGTATCTCTGCACCTAAAAGCGTTTATAGTGGGCCCCAATCTGGGAGGCTCCAGAGCTACCGAAAATTTTCCTATTGGATTATTACTTCTTTGCCATGCACTTTCATCTGGATTAATCCCGGCTCCTATAATATGACTTTACAGTATAAATAAACAGATACTGTTCGCACTGTCCCATTACCGCACTCATTGTCCCATTACCGCACTCATTGTCCCATTGCTGCACTCATTGTCCCATTACCGCACTCATTGTCCCATTGCCGCACTCATTGTCCCATTACCGCACTCATTGTCCCATTGCCGCACTCATTGTCCCATTACCGCACTCATTGTCCCATTGCCGCACTCATTGTCCCATTACCGCACTCATTGTCCCATTACCGCACTCATTGTCTCATTACCGCACTCATTGTCCCATTACCACACTCATTGTCCCATTACCGCACTCATTGTCCCATTACCGCACTCATTGTCCCATTACCGCACTCATTGTCCCATTACCACACTCATTGTCCCATTACCGCACTCATTGTCCCATTACCGCACTCATTGTCCCATTACCGCACTCATTGTCCCATTACCGCACTCATTGTCCCATTGCCGCATTCATTGTCCCATTACCGCACTCATTGTCCCATTACCGCACTCATTGTCCCATTGCCGCACTCATTGTCTCATTGCCGCACTCATTGTCCCATTACCGCACTCATTGTCCCATTACCGCACTCATTGTCTCATTACCGCACTCATTGTCCCATTGCCGCACTCATTGTCCCATTACCGCACTCATTGTCCCATTGCCGCATTCATTGTCCCATTACCACACTCATTGTCCCATTGCCGCACTCATTGTCCCATTACCACACTCATTGTCCCATTACCGCACTCATTGTCCCATTGCCGCACTCATTGTCCCATTGCCGCACTCATTGTCCCATTGTCCAATTGTTAAAGTGCAATATCACTGTGTATATTTTATATTTTTAGCATTTTATCTAGTGACCAGTCTGTGACAAGGGCCCTGCCGCAGACCTCACATCATTCTCTAAATAAATGTCATTATTTTATGCTATTTTGGACACGTTTTCTCTTTCTCTTCTTTCTAAATTTTGACCATATATCTTTTATTCTTACCTAGCAGGACTGCCCCCCCCTTTTTATACTATTAGTATTCTTTTTTGGCACTTGGGAATGTGTAACGCAGTATCCTCGGTATAGGTTTTCCCTATTTTTTACGTTGCGCTCCCACATTTTTTGTATATTTTTGATTATTAAAGAATTTATTTGTAAATTATGGTGGAAAATAAGTATTTGGTCACCTACAAACAAGTAAGATTTCTGCCTCTCACAGACCTGTAACTTCTTCTATAAGAGTCTCCTCTGTCCTCCACTCGTTACCTGTATTAATGTCTCCTGTGTGAACTTGTTATCAGTATAAAAGACACCTGTACACAACCTCAAACAGTCACACTCCAAACTCCACTATGGCCAAGACCAAAGAGCTGGCAAAGGACACCAGAAACAAAATTGTAGACCTGCTCCAGGCTGGGAAGATTGAATTTGCAATAGACAAGCAGCTTGGTGGGAAGAAATCAACTGTGGGCTCTATCTGGGGCTCCACGCAAGATCTCACCCCGTGGTGTCAAAATGATCACAAGAACAGTGAGCAAAAATCCTAGAACCACATGGGGGACCTAGTGAATGACCTGCAGAGAGCTGGGACCAAAGTAACAAAGGCTACCATCAGTAACACACTACACCGCCAGGGACTCAAATCATACAGTGCCAGACATGTCGCCCTGCTTAAGCCAGTACATGTCCGGGCCCGTCTGAAGTTTGCTAGAGAGCATTTGTGTTACGCCTAGCGCTCCGGGCCCCCGCTCCTCCCCGGAGCGCTCACGGCGTCTTTCTCCCTGCAGCTCCCCGGTCAGTCCCGCTGACCGGGAGCGCTGCTCTATCATGGCCGTTGGGGATGCGATTCGCACAGCGGGACGCGCCCGCTCGCGAATCGCATCCCAGGTCACTTACCCGTTCCCGTCCCCTGCTGTCATGTGCTGGCGCGCGCGGCTCCGCTCTCTAGGGCGCGCGCGCGCCAGCTCCCTGAGACTTAAAGGGCCAGTGCACCAATGATTGGTGCCTGGCCCAATTAGCTTAATTGGCTTCCACCTGGTCCCTGACTATATCTAACCTCCTCCCATGCACTTCCTTGCCGGATCTTGTTGCCCTTGTGCCTAGTGAAAGCGTTTTGTGTGTTTAAAGCCTGTGTACCAGAACTTCTGCTATCTCCCCTGACTACGAACCTTGCCGCCTGCCCCCGACCTTCTGCTACGTCCGACTTTGCTTCTGCCTACTCCCTTGTACCTCGCCTATCTTCAGCAGTCAGAGAGGTGAGCCGTTGCTAGTGGATACGACCTGGTCACTACCGCCGCAGCAAGACCATCCCGCTTTGCGGCGGGCTCTGGTGAAAACCTGTAGTGGCTTAGAACCGGTCCACTAGCGCGGTCCTCGCCATCCCTCTCTGACACAGAGGATCCACTACCTGCCAGCCGGCATCGTGACAGTAGATCCGGCCATGGATCCCGCTGACGTCCCTCTGCCTTACATCTCTGATATCACCACGGTGGTCGCCCAGCAATCCCGACAGATCGCCCATCTAACCCACCAGCTGTCGGAAGTATTCACCATTGTGTCGCAACTTCAGCAGCAATCATCTCCTCCGCCAGCTCCTGCACCCCTTCCGCAGCGAGTGGCCACTCCTAGCCTCCGCCTGTCCTTGCCGGACAAATTTAATGGGGACTCTAAGTTTTGCCGTGGCTTCCTTTCGCAATGTTCTCTGCACTTGGAGATGATGTCGGACCAGTTTCCTACTGAAAGGTCTAAGGTGGCTTTCGTAGTCAGCCTTCTGTCTGGAAAAGCTCTGTCATGGGCCACACCGCTCTGGGACCGCAATGACCCCGTCACTGCCTCTGTACACTCCTTCTTCTCGGAAATTCGAAGTGTCTTTGAGGAACCTGCCCGAGCCTCTTCTGCTGAGACTGCCCTGCTGAACCTGGTCCAGGGTAATTCTTCCGTTGGCGAGTACGCCATACAATTCCGTACTCTTGCTTCTGAACTATCCTGGAATAATGAGGCTCTCTGCGCGACCTTTAAAAAAGGCCTATCCAGCAACATTAAAGATGTTCTGGCCGCACGAGAGACTCCTGCTAACCTGCATGAACTCATTCATCTAGCCACTCGCATTGACATGCGTTTTTCTGAGAGGCATCAAGAACTCCGCCAGGAAAAAGACTTAGATCTCTGGACACCTCTCCCACAGTCTCCACTGCAAACTGCGCCTAGGCCTCCCGCCGAGGAGGCCATGCAAGTGGATCGGTCTCGCCTGACCCTGGAAGAGAGGAATCGCCGTAAGGAAGAGAATCTTTGTCTGTACTGTGCCAGTACTGAACATTTTTTGGTGGATTGCCCAATCCGTCCTCCACGTCTGGGAAACGCACGCTCGCACCCAGCTCTCGTGGGTGTGGCGTCTCTTGATGCTAAGTCGGCTTCTCCACGTCTCACGGTGCCTGTTCGGATTTCTACTTCAGCCAGCTCTCCCCTCTCAGCCGTAGCCTGCCTGGACTCTGGAGCTTCTGGGAATTTTATTCGGGAGTCCTTAGTGAATAAATTCCGCATTCCGGTGACCCGTCTTGCCAAGCCACTCCACATTTCCGCGGTCAACGGAGCCAGGTTGGATTGCACCGTGCGTTACCGCACGGAACCCCTCCTAATGTGCATCGGACCTCATCACGAGGAAATTGTATTTTTTGTCCTTCCTAATTGCACTTCTGAAGTTCTCCTTGGACTACCCTGGCTTCAACACCATTCCCCAACCCTGGATTGGTCCACTGGGGAGATCAAGAGTTGGGGTCCCTCTTGTTCCAAGGACTGCCTTCAACCGGTTCCCAGTACTCCCTGCCGTGATCCTGTGGTTCCTCCTGTATCCGGTCCCCTTAAGGTCATTAAGGACTCTGCCTGCCACAGGAAATGCCTCTCCCCTCCTCCCAGTCCCATCAGGCAAGCCTCTGTGTCCCCTCATGGCCCTCGTCCTGGTGTCACACTGCCCCGTGCCAGGTCTCGCCCTCTGCCCTCTCTCCCCATTCCTACTCCTGCTGTTCTGCCTGCCGTTGTGGAATCCCTCCATCCTTTCCCGGTGTCCTCATCCCAGGGGAGGCAGTTACCGGACAAAGAGAAGGGGAGACCTAAGGGGGGGGGGTACTGTTACGCCTAGCGCTCCGGGCCCCCGCTCCTCCCCGGAGCGCTCACGGCGTCTTTCTCCCTGCAGCTCCCCGGTCAGTCCCGCTGACCGGGAGCGCTGCTCTGTCATGGCCGTTGGGGATGCGATTCGCACAGCGGGACGCGCCCGCTCGCGAATCGCATCCCAGGTCACTTACCCGTTCCCGTCCCCTGCTGTCATGTGCTGGCGCGCGCGGCTCTGCTCTCTAGGGCGCGCGCGCGCCAGCTCCCTGAGACTTAAAGGGCCAGTGCACCAATGATTGGTGCCTGGCCCAATTAGCTTAATTGGCTTCCACCTGGTCCCTGACTATATCTAACCTCCTCCCATGCACTTCCTTGCCGGATCTTGTTGCCCTTGTGCCTAGTGAAAGCGTTTTGTGTGTTTAAAGCCTGTGTACCAGAACTTCTGCTATCTCCCCTGACTACGAACCTTGCCGCCTGCCCCCGACCTTCTGCTACGTCCGACTTTGCTTCTGCCTACTCCCTTGTACCTCGCCTATCTTCAGCAGTCAGAGAGGTGAGCCGTTGCTAGTGGATACGACCTGGTCACTACCGCCGCAGCAAGACCATCCCGCTTTGCGGCGGGCTCTGGTGAAAACCTGTAGTGGCTTAGAACCGGTCCACTAGCGCGGTCCTCGCCATCCCTCTCTGACACAGAGGATCCACTACCTGCCAGCCGGCATCGTGACAATTTGGATGATCCAGAAGAGGATTGGGAGAATGTCATATGGTCAGATGAAACCAAAGTAGAACTTTTTGGTTGAAACTCAACTCGTCGTTTTGGAGGAGAAAGAATTCTGAGTTGCATCCATTGAACACCATACCTACTGTGAAGCATGGGGGAGGGGGGTGGAAACATCAGGCTTTGGGGCTGTTTAAGGGACCAGGACGACTGATCCGTGTAAAGGAAAGAATGAATAGGGCCATGTACCGTGAGATTTTGAGTGAAAACCTCCTTCCATCAGCAAGGGCATTGAAGATGAAACGTGGGTGGGTCTTTCAGCATGATAATGATCCCAAACACACCGACCGGGCAATGAAGGAGTGGCTTCATAAGAAGCATTTCAAGGTCCTGGAGTGGCCTAGCGAGTCTCCAGATCTCCACCCCATAGAAAACCTTTGGAGGGAGTTGAAAAGTCCGTGTTGCCCAGCGACAGCCCCAAAACATCACTGCTCTAGAGGAGATCTGCATGGAGGAATGCCAAATACCAAAATGCCAAAATACCAGCAACAGTGTGTGAGAACCTTGTGAAGACAGAAAACATGTGACCTCTGTCATTACCAACAAAGGGGATATAACAAAGTGTTGAGATTAACTTTTCTTATTGACCAAATACTTATTTTCGACCATAATTTGCAAATAAATTCTTTAATAATCGTCATTGCGTCTCGGAGCGCATAGCAACGATGCAGGGGATGCACACCGGAAGCCTGAAGCAGCGCACACCCAACCCCGGCAACAGGTAATTATACAAACAGGGAAGGGGGAGGCAACGGGGCAGCGGCGCCGGCAATGGGTGCCGCTGCCCCTTCTCTCCCCCTGTCTGTTGCCGCCGCTGCCCCATTGCCGGCTCCGCTTCTCTCCCCCTGGCTATTGGCGCCAGCAATGGGGCAGCGGCACCGATAGCCAGGGGGAGAGAAGCGGCGGCAGCAGGGCTCTAGACCCCAGGGCAGGCAGGGGCAGAGAAGACGGCCGCGACGGCAGGTCTCTGCACCTGCAAAGCTTCTGCAGTTCATTGATTTAAAGCGCCCACTTTAAATCATTGAACTGCAGCGGCTTATCGGCGTATAACACGCAGGTAGACTTTAGGCTAAAAATTTTAGCCTAAAAAGTGCGTGTTATACGTTGATAAATACGGTATTTTATTTGTTTATTTGTACCCTATATTGGTTCTGAGTCTGATTAAGGGGTAAAGGGGGAGGGATGGTCTGATTATGAGTGACAGGGGACTGAGTAATAAGAACATGGGACTGGTGAAGGGGGAGGGCCTGATTAAGGGGGTCTGCATCTGATTAAGGAGGCAGGGGACTGATTAAGGGGGACAGGGGACTGATTAAGGGGGAAAGGGGGCTGATTAAGGGGGACAGGGGACTGGTGAAGGGGGCCAGGGGACTGATTAAGGTGGAAAGGGGACTGATTAAGGAGGCAGGGGACTGATTAAGGGGAAATGGGACTGATTAAATGGACAGGGGACTGATTAAGGGGACAGGGGACTGATTAAATGGACAGGGGACTGATTAAGGGGGACAGGGGACTGATTAAATGGACAGGGGACTGATTAAGGAGACGGAACTGATTAAATGGACAGGGGACTGATTAAAGGGACAGGGGACTGATTAAAGGGGACAGGGGACTGATTAAGGGGGACAGGGGACTGGTGAAGGGGGGCAGGGGACTGATTAAAGGGACAGGGGACTGATTAAGGGGGGCAGGGGACTGGTGAAGGGGGGCAGGGGACTGATTAAGGGGGAAAGGGGACTGATTAAGGGGACAGGGGACTGATTAAGGGGACAGGGGACTGATTAAATGTACAGGGGACTGATTAAGGGGGACAGGGGACTGATTAAGGGAGACAGGGGACTGATTAAGGGGACAGGGGACTGATTAAATGGACAGGGGACTGGTGAAGGGGACAGGGGACTGGTGAAGGGGACAGGGGACTGATTAAGGGGGACAGGGGACTGATTAAGGGGACAGGGGACTGATTAAATGGACAGGGGACTGGTGAAGGGGGACAGGGGACTGATTAAGGGGGACAGGGGACTGATTAAATGGACAGGGGACTGGTGAAGGGGGGCATGGGACTGATTAAGGGGACAGGGGACTGATTAAAGGGACAGGGGACTGATTAAGGGGGACTGGTGAAGGGGGGCAGGGGACTGGTGAAGGGGGGCAGGGGACTGGTGAAGGGGGAAAGGGGACTGATTAAGGGGACAGGGGACTGATTAAGGGGACAGGGGACTGATTAAATGGACAGGGGACTGATTAAGGGGGACAGGGGACTGATTAAGGGGGACAGGGGACTGATTAAGGGGACAGGGGACTGATTAAATGGACAGGGGACTGATTAAGGGGGACAGGGGACTGATTAAGGGGGACAGGGGACTGATTTAAGGGACAGGGGACTGGTGAAGGGGGGCAGGGGACTGATTAAGGGGACAGGGGACTGATTAAAGGGACAGGGGACTGATTAAGGGGGACAGGGGACTGGTGAAGGGGGACAGGGGACTGATTAAGGGGGGCAGGGGACTGATTAAGGAGGCAGGGGACTGATTAAGGGGACAGGGGACTGATTAAGGGGGGCAGGGGACTGATAAAGGAGGCATGAGACTGATTAAGGGGACAGGGGACTGATTAAGGAGGCAGGGGACTGATTAGGGGACAGGGGACTGATTAAGGGGGACAGGGGACTGATTAAGGGGGGCAGGGAACTGATTAAATGGACAGGGGACTGGTGAAGGGGGACAGGGGACTGATTAAGGGGGACAGGGGACTGATTAAATGGACAGGGGACTGGTGAAGGGGGGCATGGGACTGATTAAGGGGACAGGGGACTGATTAAAGGGACAGGGGACTGATTAAGGGGGACTGGTGAAGGGGGGCAGGGGACTGGTGAAGGGGGGCAGGGGACTGGTGAAGGGGGAAAGGGGACTGATTAAGGGGACAGGGGACTGATTAAGGGGACAGGGGACTGATTAAATGGACAGGGGACTGATTAAGGGGGACAGGGGACTGATTAAGGGGGACAGGGGACTGATTAAGGGGACAGGGGACTGATTAAATGGACAGGGGACTGATTAAGGGGGACAGGGGACTGATTAAGGGGGACAGGGGACTGATTTAAGGGACAGGGGACTGGTGAAGGGGGGCAGGGGACTGATTAAGGGGACAGGGGACTGATTAAAGGGACAGGGGACTGATTAAGGGGGACAGGGGACTGGTGAAGGGGGACAGGGGACTGATTAAGGGGGGCAGGGGACTGATTAAGGAGGCAGGGGACTGATTAAGGGGACAGGGGACTGATTAAGGGGGGCAGGGGACTGATAAAGGAGGCATGAGACTGATTAAGGGGACAGGGGACTGATTAAGGAGGCAGGGGACTGATTAGGGGACAGGGGACTGATTAAGGGGGACAGGGGACTGATTAAGGGGGGCAGGGAACTGATTAAGGAGGCAGGGGACTGATTAAGGAGGCAGGGAACTGATTAGGGGACAGGGGACTGATTAAGGGGACAGGGGACTGATTAAGGAGGCAGGGGACTGATTAGGGGACAGGGGACTGGTGAAGGGGACAGGGGACTGATTAAGGGGGGCAGGGAACTGATTAAGGAGGCAGGGGACTGATTAAGGGGACAGGGGACTGATTAAAGGGACAGGGGACTGATTAAGGGGGAGAGGGGACTGGTGAAGGGGGCAGGGGACTGATTTAGGGGACAGGGGACTGATTAAGGGGGACAGGGGACTGATTAAGGAGGCAGGGGACTGATTAAGGGGACAGGGGACTGATTAAGGGGGACAGGGGACTGATTAAGGGGACAGGGGACTGATTAAGGGGGCAGGGGACTGATTAAGGAGGCAGGGGACTGATTAAGGGGACAGGGGACTGATTAAGGGGGGCAGGGAACTGATTAAGGGGACAGGGGACTGATTAAGGGGGACAGGGGACTGGTGAAGGGGGACAGGGGACTGGTGAAGGGGGGCAGGGGACTGATTAAAGGGACAGGGGACTGATTAAGGGGGACAGGGGACTGGTGAAGGGGGGCAGGGGACTGATTAAGGGGGAAAGGGGACTGATTAAGGGGACAGGGGACTGATTAAGGGGACTGATTAAAGGGACAGGGGACTGATTAAGGGGGACAGGGGACTGGTGAAGGGGGACAGGGGACTGGTGAAGGGGGACAGGGGACTGATTTAGGGGGGCAGGGGACTGATTAAGGAGGCAGGGGACTGATTAAGGGGACAGGGAACTGATTAAAGGGATAGGGGACTGATTAAGGGGGACAGGGGACTGGTGAAGGGGGGCAAGTGTTTTATTGAACAGGTGGCCAAGGGTTTTGGTGATGGGAATGAAGGTGCCATATTGTGTGCTTCAAATTGTCTAGAGGTGCCAAACAAAAACATTGGTTGAAGAAATGTGGGAGAGTCTCTGCTTAGTGTTGTAAAATAGTTAGATATAGTGATCTGACAACATGGCTCGTGTTTCTACAATACATAAACTGACATTTGGTATTAAAATTTACATTTTTAAATGCTAATTATTATTATTATTGTACTTGTTTGCACTTGCACTTAAATTATCTGTAATTAAAAAAAATATTTGTTACAAAGATTTTTTTCCTTTTTGTGTACGTTTATGGGGTAAAGGGGAGGGGGGCGGCACAAGGTTAGCTCGCACAGGACACCTGAACACCTAAGGACGGCCCTGATGAGATATATATAAATAAACAGGAGAATACAGCAGCACACTGCTAGCACAAAGATACCGATAAAACATGAAATGCTATCTTGCTACAATGCAGAAAATGAAAAAATGTAGGTGCTTTGCTCATCATTTGGGCAAATAGTTTGGACCATCCCACCATGATAAGGTGACCTCATTGGGACGGACCCTACACTATGAATGTGACTCTGTGTAATCAGTTACCAGGATTGTGAAGTCTGAGACATCCATCACCTTATTATATGGCTGGGGTACAGGAGCCAACATGGAGGTAACCACTCCCCCATATGTATAACCAAAAAAGGATAAGTTGGCCAGCACATACTGGCCAACTTGTATGCCGGGTCCATGCATTAGTTTGGTATCAGTATGTGCTGGCCAACTTATCCTTTTAAGATAGATAGATAGATCGGGGGATTATTATTGTTTATGTTGGTTTCTGTCATTACTTTGTATATTCAGGACTCATAGACTCCACCTGAATATATAGATAGACTCCGCCCCCTTATATAGATAGGGAGATTGAGGGGATTATTATTGTTTATGTTGGTTTCTGTCAGTATTTTGTATATTTAGGACTGATAGACTCCGCCTGATTATATATCATGTCAGCTAATAATGTAAATCCTATAACAAACATGATTATCTCGCTCGGTGGGACTCAAGCAGTGGAGAGGTGTAAACCTTTCTCTGGTGGATCGCAATCTGGCACTGTAAGGAGGCTGCCTATCACAGAAGCACGGATGGCAGCGGGAGTAAAACCAAACTGGTTTCATGCAGAGACAACGCATTTCGCAAGGATCCCCTTGCTTTGTCAGGTCCTGACGAACCAAGGGAATCCTTGTGAAACGAGCTGTCTCTGCATATATTTTATTCAATAAGCCAGTTTGGTTTTACTCCCGCTGCCATCCGAGCTTCTGTGATAGGCAGCCTCCTTACAGCGCCAGATTGTGATCCACCAGAGAACCAGAGAAAGGTTTACATCTCTCCACTCCTTGATTCGCCAGACTGCCATCATTGATGACAGGGACCAGGACCCTAGGCTGCTACAGGGACTGACTCTGAGTGTATACACTCACACATGCGCATTACCGCATTGTGCCTGCAGCGCAACAAGGAAAGGTGAGTGTGCATTCTCACCATTTACCTGAGATCACACTCCAGCATGGTTGCTTTTATTGACAACGGTTTGTGAAATCACGACAATTAGAGAGCGCCTTTCTCTTTTTCTGTTCCTTTTCTATACACGTATTCCTGCTCGGTGGGACTGTAACTCAGAATAAATGCTGGACATATGGATCACAGTTTCTTTTCCGGCAATGGTGCGGATCCCGAGATCTCTGCAGATCGTTTCTCTTCAAGGTCACTTCATATCTTACAATCTTTCCTGCAGACTAATCTTTGCCTGTTTAATTGGAAATACTAGCGAGTATTGTGGAGGCCGCAGGAGCACCATTTCCCTTCAAGCTGACTCTGTTAACCCCTTCATGCCTCCTCATTGTCCAGGAGTCTCTTCTGTAATCTCTGAATTCCACCACAGCCGGATGGACTTAGACTTCTTCCTATTGATGGACTTACACTTCTCCTCATTGATGGACTTAGACTTCTCCCCATTGATGGACTTAAACTTCTCCTCATTGATTGACTTAGACTTCTCCCCATTGATGGACTTAGACTTCTCCCCTTTGATGGACTTAGACTTCTCCTCATTGATGGACTTAGACTTCTTTCCATTGATGGACTTAGACTTCTTACCATTTTTGCACTTAGATTTCTCCTCATTGATTGACTTAGACATCTTCCCATTGATGGACTTAGCTTCTTTCCATTGATGGATTTTGACTTCTTCCTGTTGATGGACTTACACTTCTCCTCATTGATGGACTTAGACTTCTTCCCATTGATGGACTTAGACTTCTCCTCATTGATGGACCTAGACTACTTCCCATTGATGGACTGAGACTTCTCCTCATTGATGGACTTAGACTTCTTCCCATAGATGGACTACTACTCCCCATTGATGGACTTAGACTTCTTCTCATTGATGGATTTAGACTTCTTCTCATTGATGGACTTAGACTTCTCCTCATTGATGGACTTAGACTTCTTCCCATAGATGGACTACTACTCCCCATTGATGGACTTAGACTTCTTCTCATTGATGGATTTAGACTTCTTCCCATTGATGGACTTAGACTTCTCCTCATTGATGCGCTTAGACTTCTCCACATTGATGGACTTAGACTTCTTCCCTTCGATTGACTTAGACTTCTTCCCATGGATGGACTTAGACTTCTCCTCATTGATGCGCTTAGACTTCTCCACATTGATGGACTTAGACTTCTTCCCATTCATGGACTTAGAATTCTCCTCATTGATGTACTTAGACTTCTCCTCATTAATGGACGTAGACTTCTTCACATTGATGGACGTAGACTTCTTCCTATTGATGGACTTAGACTTCTCCTCATTGATGGACTTAGACTTCTCCTCATTGATGGACTTAGACGATCGACCTAGACTTCGTCCATTGATGGACTTAGACTTCTTCTTATTGATGGACTTAGACTTCTCTTCATTGATGTACTTAGACATCTTCCCATTGATGGACTTAGACTTCTTCTCATTGATGGACTTAGACTTCTCCTCATTGATGGACTTAGACTTCTTCCCATGGATGGACTTAGACTTCTTCCCATGGATGGACTTAGACTTCTCCTCATTGATGGACTTAGACTTCTCCCCATTGATGGACTTAGACTTCTTCCCATGGATGGACTTAGACTTCTCCCCATTGATGGACTTAGACTTCTTCCCATTGACGGACTTAGACGTCTCCTGATTTATGGACTTAAACTTCTTCCAATAGATGGACTTAGACTTCTTCCCATTGATGGACTTAGACTTCTCATTGATGGACTTAGACTTCTTCCCATTGATGGACTTAGACTTCTTCTCTTTGAGGGGCTTAGTCTTCTTTCCATTGGTGGACATAGACTTCTCCTCATTGATGGACTTAAACTTCTCCTCATTGATGGACTTAGATTTTTTCCCATTGATGGACTTAGACTTCTCATTGATGGACTTAGACTTCTTCCGATTGATGGACTTAAACTTCTCCTCATTGATGGACTTAGAATTCTTCCCTTCGATTGACTTAGACTTCTTCCCATTGATGGACTTAAACTTCTCCTCATTGAGGGACTTAGACTTCTCCTCATTGATGGACTTAGACTTCTTTCCATTGATGGACTTAGACTTTTCCTCATAGATGGACTTAGACTTCTCCTCATTGATGGACTTAGACTTCTCCTCATTGATGGACTTAGACTTCTTCCAATTGAAGGGCTTAGACTTCATCCCATTGATGGCCTTAGACTTCTTCCCATTGAAGGGCTTAGACTTCTTCCCATTGATTGACTTAGACTTCTTCCCATGGATGGACTTAGACTTCTCCTCATTGATGGACTTAGATTTTTTTCCATTGATGGACTTAGACTTCTCCTTTTTGATGGACTTAGACTTCTCCTCATTGATGGACTTAGACTTCTTCCCATTGATGGACTTAGACTTCTCATTGATGGACTTAGACTTCTTCCCATTGATGGACTTAGACTTCTTCTCTTTGAGGGACTTAGTCTTCTTTCCATTGGTGGACTTAGACTTCTCCTCATTGATGGACTTAGACTTCTTTCCATTGATGGACTTAGACTTCTTCCCATGGATGGACTTAGACTTCTCCTCATTGATGGACTTAGATTTCTCCTCATTGATGGACTTAGACTTCTTCCCATTGATGGACTTAGACGTCTCCTCATTAATGTACTTAAACGTCTTCCCATAGATGGACTAAGACTTCTTCCCATTGATAGACTTAGACTTCTCATTGATGGACTTAGACTTCTTCCCATTGATGGACTTCGACTTCTTCTCTTTGAGGACTTAGTCTTCTTTCCATTGGTGGACTTAGACTTCTCCTCATTGATGGACTTAAACTTCTCCTCATTGATGGAATTAGAATTCTTTCCATTGATGGACTTAGACTTCTTCCCATGGATGGACTTAGACTTCTCCTCATTGATGGACTTAGATTTCTCCTCATTGATGGACTTAGACTTCTTCCCATTCATGGACTTAGAATTCTCCTCATTGATGTACTTAGACTTCTCCTCATTAATGGACGTAGACTTCTTCACATTGACGGACGTAGACTTCTTCCTATTGATGGACTTAGACTTCTCCTCATTGATGGACTTAGACTTCTCCTCATTGATGGACTTAGACGATCGACCTAGACTTCGTCCATTGATAGACTTAGACTTCTTCTTATTGATGGACTTAGACTTCTCTTCATTGATGTACTTAGACATCTTCCCATTGATGGACTTAGACTTCTTCTCATTGATGGACTTAGACTTCTCCTCATTGATGGACTTAGACTTCTCCCCATTGATGGACTTAGACTTCTTCCCATGGATGGACTTAGACTTCTCCCCATTGATGGACTTAGACTTCTTCCCATTGACGGACTTAGACGTCTCCTGATTTATGGACTTAAACTTCTTCCAATAGATGGACTTAGACTTCTTCCCATTGATGGACTTAGACTTCTCATTGATGGACTTAGACTTCTTCCCATTGATGGACTTAGACTTCTTCTCTTTGAGGGGCTTAGTCTTCTTTCCATTGGTGGACATAGACTTCTCCTCATTGATGGACTTAAACTTCTCCTCATTGATGGACTTAGATTTTTTCCCATTGATGGACTTAGACTTCTCATTGATGGACTTAGACTTCTTCCGATTGATGGACTTAAACTTCTCCTCATTGATGGACTTAGAATTCTTCCCTTCGATTGACTTAGACTTCTTCCCATTGATGGACTTAAACTTCTCCTCATTGAGGGACTTAGACTTCTCCTCATTGATGGACTTAGACTTCTTTCCATTGATGGACTTAGACTTTTCCTCATAGATGGACTTAGACTTCTCCTCATTGATGGACTTAGACTTCTTCCAATTGAAGGGCTTAGACTTCATCCCATTGATGGCCTTAGACTTCTTCCCATTGAAGGGCTTAGACTTCTTCCCATTGATTGACTTAGACTTCTTCCCATGGATGGACTTAGACTTCTCCTCATTGATGGACTTAGATTTTTTTCCATTGATGGACTTAGACTTCTCCTTTTTGATGGACTTAGACTTCTCCTCATTGATGGACTTAGACTTCTTCCCATTGATGGACTTAGACTTCTCATTGATGGACTTAGACTTCTTCCCATTGATGGACTTAGACTTCTTCTCTTTGAGGGACTTAGTCTTCTTTCCATTGGTGGACTTAGACTTCTCCTCATTGATGGACTTAGACTTCTTTCCATTGATGGACTTAGACTTCTTCCCATGGATGGACTTAGACTTCTCCTCATTGATGGACTTAGATTTCTCCTCATTGATGGACTTAGACTTCTTCCCATTGATGGACTTAGACGTCTCCTCATTAATGTACTTAAAAGTCTTCCCATAGATGGACTAAGACTTCTTCCCATTGATAGACTTAGACTTCTCATTGATGGACTTAGACTTCTTCCCATTGATGGACTTCGACTTCTTCTCTTTGAGGACTTAGTCTTCTTTCCATTGGTGGACTTAGACTTCTCCTCATTGATGGACTTAAACTTCTCCTCATTGATGGAATTAGAATTCTTTCCATTGATGGACTTAGACTTCTTCCCATGGATGGACTTAGACTTCTCCTCATTGATGGACTTAGATTTCTCCTCATTGATGGACTTAGACTTCTTCCCATTCATGGACTTAGAATTCTCCTCATTGATGTACTTAGACTTCTCCTCATTAATGGACGTAGACTTCTTCACATTGACGGACGTAGACTTCTTCCTATTGATGGACTTAGACTTCTCCTCATTGATGGACTTAGACTTCTCCTCATTGATGGACTTAGACGATCGACCTAGACTTCGTCCATTGATAGACTTAGACTTCTTCTTATTGATGGACTTAGACTTCTCTTCATTGATGTACTTAGACATCTTCCCATTGATGGACTTAGACTTCTTCTCATTGATGGACTTAGACTTCTCCTCATTGATGGACTTAGACTTCTTCCCATGGATGGACTTAGACTTCTTCCCATGGATGGACTTAGACTTCTCCTCATTGATGGACTTAGACTTCTCCCCATTGATGGACTTAGACTTCTTCCCATGGATGGACTTAGACTTCTCCCCATTGATGGACTTAGACTTCTTCCCATTGACGGACTTAGACGTCTCCTGATTTATGGACTTAAACTTCTTCCAATAGATGGACTTAGACTTCTTCCCATTGATGGACTTAGACTTCTCATTGATGGACTTAGACTTCTTCCCATTGATGGACTTAGACTTCTTCTCTTTGAGGGGCTTAGTCTTCTTTCCATTGGTGGACATAGACTTCTCCTCATTGATGGACTTAAACTTCTCCTCATTGATGGACTTAGATTTTTTCCCATTGATGGACTTAGACTTCTCATTGATGGACTTAGACTTCTTCCGATTGATGGACTTAAACTTCTCCTCATTGATGGACTTAGAATTCTTCCCTTCGATTGACTTAGACTTCTTCCCATTGATGGACTTAAACTTCTCCTCATTGAGGGACTTAGACTTCTCCTCATTGATGGACTTAGACTTCTTTCCATTGATGGACTTAGACTTTTCCTCATAGATGGACTTAGACTTCTCCTCATTGATGGACTTAGACTTCTCCTCATTGATGGACTTAGACTTCTTCCAATTGAAGGGCTTAGACTTCATCCCATTGATGGCCTTAGACTTCTTCCCATTGAAGGGCTTAGACTTCTTCCCATTGATTGACTTAGACTTCTTCCCATGGATGGACTTAGACTTCTCCTCATTGATGGACTTAGATTTTTTTCCATTGATGGACTTAGACTTCTTCCCATTGATGGACTTAGACTTCTCATTGATGGACTTAGACTTCTTCCCATTGATGGACTTAGACTTCTTCTCTTTGAGGGACTTAGTCTTCTTTCCATTGGTGGACTTAGACTTCTCCTCATTGATGGACTTAGACTTCTTTCCATTGATGGACTTAGACTTCTTCCCATGGATGGACTTAGACTTCTCCTCATTGATGGACTTAGATTTCTCCTCATTGATGGACTTAGACTTCTTCCCATTGATGGACTTAGACGTCTCCTCATTAATGTACTTAAACGTCTTCCCATAGATGGACTAAGACTTCTTCCCATTGATAGACTTAGACTTCTCATTGATGGACTTAGACTTCTTCCCATTGATGGACTTCGACTTCTTCTCTTTGAGGACTTAGTCTTCTTTCCATTGGTGGACTTAGACTTCTCCTCATTGATGGACTTAAACTTCTCCTCATTGATGGAATTAGAATTCTTTCCATTGATGGACTTAGACTTCTTCCCATGGATGGACTTAGACTTCTCCTCATTGATGGACTTAGATTTCTCCTCATTGATGGACTTAGACTTCTTCCCATTCATGGACTTAGAATTCTCCTCATTGATGTACTTAGACTTCTCCTCATTAATGGACGTAGACTTCTTCACATTGACGGACGTAGACTTCTTCCTATTGATGGACTTAGACTTCTCCTCATTGATGGACTTAGACTTCTCCTCATTGATGGACTTAGACGATCGACCTAGACTTCGTCCATTGATAGACTTAGACTTCTTCTTATTGATGGACTTAGACTTCTTTTCATTGATGTACTTAGACATCTTCCCATTGATGGACTTAGACTTCTTCTCATTGATGGACTTAGACTTCTCCTCATTGATGGACTTAGACTTCTTCCCATGGATGGACTTAGACTTCTTCCCATGGATGGACTTAGACTTCTCCTCATTGATGGACTTAGACTTCTCCCCATTGATGGACTTAGACTTCTTCCCATGGATGGACTTAGACTTCTCCCCATTGATGGACTTAGACTTCTTCCCATTGACGGACTTAGACGTCTCCTGATTTATGGACTTAAACTTCTTCCAATAGATGGACTTAGACTTCTTCCCATTGATGGACTTAGACTTCTCATTGATGGACTTAGACTTCTTCCCATTGATGGACTTAGACTTCTTCTCTTTGAGGGGCTTAGTCTTCTTTCCATTGGTGGACATAGACTTCTCCTCATTGATGGACTTAAACTTCTCCTCATTGATGGACTTAGATTTTTTCCCATTGATGGACTTAGACTTCTCATTGATGGACTTAGACTTCTTCCAATTGATGGACTTAAACTTCTCCTCATTGATGGACTTAGAATTCTTCCCTTCGATTGACTTAGACTTCTTCCCATTGATGGACTTAAACTTCTCCTCATTGAGGGACTTAGACTTCTCCTCATTGATGGACTTAGACTTCTTTCCATTGATGGACTTAGACTTTTCCTCATAGATGGACTTAGACTTCTCCTCATTGATGGACTTAGACTTCTCCTCGTTGATGGACTTAGACTTCTTCCAATTGAAAGGCTTAGACTTCATCCCATTGATGGCCTTAGACTTCTTCCCATTGAAGGGCTTAGACTTCTTCCCATTGATTGACTTAGACTTCTTCCCATGGATGGACTTAGACTTCTCCTCATTGATGGACTTAGATTTTTTTCCATTGATGGACTTAGACTTCTCCTTTTTGATGGACTTAGACTTCTCCTCATTGAGGGACTTAGACTTCTTCCCATTGATGGACTTAGACTTCTCATTGATGGACTTAGACTTCTTCCCATTGATGGACTTAGACTTCTTCTCTTTGAGGGACTTAGTCTTCTTTCCATTGGTGGACTTAGACTTCTCCTCATTGATGGACTTAGACTTCTTTCCATTGATGGACTTAGACTTCTTCCCATGGATGGACTTAGACTTCTCCTCATTGATGGACTTAGATTTCTCCTCATTGATGGACTTAGACTTCTTCCCATTGATGGACTTAGACGTCTCCTCATTAATGTACTTAAACTTCTTCCCATAGATGGACTTAGACTTCTTCCCATTGATAGACTTAGACTTCTCATTGATGGACTTAGACTTCTTCCCATTGATGGACTTAGACTTCTTCTCTTTGAGGGACTTAGTCTTCTTTCCATTGGTGGACTTAGACTTCTCCTCATTGATGGACTTAAACTTCTCCTCATTGATGGACTTAGCCTTCTTTCCATTGATGGACTTAGACTTCTTCCCATGGATGGACTTAGACTTCTCCTCATTGATGGACTTAGATATTTTCCCATTGATGGACTTAGACTTCTCATTGTTGAACTTCTCCTCATTGATGGACTTAGACGATCGACCCAGACTTCTTCCCATTTATGGACTTAAACTTCTCCCCATTGATGGACTTAGACTTCTTCCCTTCGATGGACTTAGACATCTTTCCATTGATGGACTTAGAATTCTCCTCATTGATGGACTTAGACTTCTTCCCATTGATGGACTTAAACTTCTCCTCATTGATGGACTTAGACTTCTTTCCATTGATGGACTTAGACTTCTCATTATTGATGGACTTAGACTTCTCCTCATTGATGGACTTAGACTTCTCATTATTGATGGACTTAGACTTCTCCTCATTGATGGACTTAGATTTTTATCCATTGATGGACTTAGACTTCTCCTCATTGATCGACTTAGACTTCTTACAATTGATGGACTTAGACTTCTCCTCATTGATGGACTTAAACTTCTCCCCATTCATGGACTTAGACTTATTCCCATTGATTGACTTAGACTTCTTCTCTTTGATGGACTTAGTCTTCTTCCCATTGGTGGACTTAGACTTCTCCTCATTGATGTACTTAGACTTCTTCTCTTTGATGGACTTAGACTTCTTCCCATTGATTGACTTAAACTTCTCCTCATTGATGGACTTAGACTTTTTCCCATTGATGGACTTAGACTTCTCTTCATTGATGGACTTAGACTTCTCCTCATTGATGGACTAAGATTTCTTCCCATTGATTGACTTAGACTTTTCCTCATTGATGGACTTATACTTTTTTACACTGATGGACTTAGACTTCTCCTCCTTGATGGACTTAGACTTCTCCCCATTGATGGACGTAGACTTCTCCTCATTGACTGACTTAGACTTCTCCTCATTGATGGACTTAGACTTCTCCTCATTGATGGACTTAGACTTCTCCCCATTGAAGGACTTAGACTTCTCCTCACTGATCGACTTAGACTTCTCCCCATTGATGGACTTAGATTTCTCCTCACTGATCGACTTAGACTTCTTCCCATTGATGGACTTAGACTTCTCCTCATTGATGGACTTAGACTTCTCCTCACTGATCGACTTAGACTTCTTCCCATTAATGGACCTAGACTTCTCCCCATTGATGGACTTAGACTTCTCCCCATTGATGGACTTAGACTTCTCCTCATTGATGGACTTAGACTTCTTCCAATTGAAGGGCTTAGACTTCTTCCCATTGATGGACTTAGACTTCTCCTCATTGATGGACTTAGATTTTTTTACATTGATGGACTTAGACTTCTCCTCATTGATGGACTTAGACTTCTCCTCATTGATGGACTTAGACTTCTCCTCATTGATGGACTTAGACTTCTCCTCATTGATGGACTTAAACTTCTCCCCATTGATGGACTTAGACTTCTCCCCATTGATGGACTTAGACTTCTCTTCATTGATGGACTTAGACTTTTTCCCATTGATGGACTTAGACTTCTCCTCATTGATGGACTTAGACTTCTCCTCATTGATGGACTTAGACTTTCCCCATTGATGGACTTAGTCTTCTCCTCATTGATGGACTTAGACTTCTCCTCCTTGATGGACTTAGACTTCTTCCCATTGATTGACTTAGACTTACCCTCTTTGATGGACTTAGACTTCTCCCCATTGATGGACGTAGACTTCTCCTCATTGACTGATTTAGACTTCTCCTCATTGATGGACTTAGACTTCTCCTCATTGATGGACTTAGACTTCTCCTCATTGATGGACTTAGACTTTCCCCATTGATGGACTTAGTCTTCTCCTCATTGATGGACTTAGACTTCTCCTCCTTGATGGACTTAGACTTCTTCCCATTGATTGACTTAGACTTACCCTCTTTGATGGACTTAGACTTCTCCCCATTGATGGACGTAGACTTCTCCTCATTGACTGATTTAGACTTCTCCTCATTGATGGACTTAGACTTCTCCCCATTGATTGACTTAGACTTTTTCCCATTGATGGACTTAGACTTCTCCCCATTGATGGACTTAGACTTCTCCCCATTGATGGACTTAGACTTCTCCTCATTGATGGACTTAGATTTCTTCCCATTGATGGACTTAGACTTCTCAATGATGGACTAAGACTTCTTCCTATTGATCGACTTAGACTTCTTCCCATTGATTGACTTAGACTTCTCCTCATTGATGGACTTAGACTTTTTCCCATTGATGGACTTAGACTTCTCTTCATTGATGGACTGAGACTTCTCCTCATTGATGGACTTAGACTTCTCCTCATAGATGGACTTAGACTTCTCCCCATTGATGGACTTAGACTTCTCCTCATTGATGGACTTAGACTTCTCCCCATTGATGGACTTAGACTTCTCCCCATTGATGGACTTAGACTTCTCCCCATTCATGGACTTAGACTTCTCCCCATTCATGGACTTAGACTTCTTCCCATTGATGGACTTAGACTTCTCCCCATTGATGGACTTAGACTTCTCCTCATTGATGGACTTAGACTTCTCCCCATTGAAGGACTTAGATTTCTCCTCACTGATCGACTTAGACTTCTTCCCATTGATGGACTTAGAGTTCTCCTCACTGATCCACTTAGACTTCTCCTCACTGATCGACTTAGACTTCTTCCCATTGATGGACTTAGACTTCTCCTCATTGATGGACTTAGACTTCTCCCCATTGATGGACTTAGACTTCTCCCCATTGATGGACTTAGACTGCTCCCCATTGATGGACTTAGACTTCTCCCCATTGATGGACTTAGACCGCTCCCCATTGATGGACTTAGACTTCTCCCCATTGATGGACTTAGACTTCTCCCCATTGATGGATATATTTCAGACTTTGGCTCAAAGAACTACATTTCAAATGTTTTATTCAGCAAATCACACCTCACAGAAGTCTGCATGTGTCCAGGTGGAGGGTGTGTGGCTTAGGCTCCTTTAAGGGGCTCTCCTGTTTCAATATGTCTGCTAGGGGTATAATATAAATTCACTATTCTCACTTTCAGAGCTGGGTTACACCCAGGGGCCTTTTTTTTCTTCTCCTGATGAACCGCTGTCCTGCCTCTCATCATTATCTTCTTAACCTACTACCACCAATCACTGAGGCTGCAGGGTGTTTGGAGCATCATCAGGAGAGCAGGGGCATTGCATCATCAGGAGAGCAGGGACAGTACATGATCAGGAGAGCAGGGACAGTACATGATCAGGAGAGCAGGGACAGTATATCATCAGGAGGGCAGGGACAGTACATCATCAAGAGACCAGGGACAGTACATCATCAAGGGAGAGGGACAGTACATAATCAGGAGAACAGGAACAGTACATAATCAAGAGAGCCGGGTGAGTACATAATCAGGAGAACAGGGATAGTACATAACCAGGAGAACAGGGATAGTACATCATCAGGAGAGCAGGAATAGTACATCATCAGTAGAGCAGGGACAGTACATTATCAGGAGAGCAGGGAAAGACCATCATCAGGAGAGCAGGGAGAGTACATCATCAGGAGAAGAGGGACAGTGCATCATCAGGAGAACAGGGATAGTGCATAATCAGGAGAGCAGTAAAAGTACATCATCAGGAGAGCAGGGACAGTACATCATCAGGAGAGCAGGGAAAGACCATCATCAGGAGAGCAGGGAGAGTACATCATTAGGAGATCAGGGACAGTACATCATCAGGAGAGAAGGGAAAGACCATCATCAGGAGAACAGGGAGAGTACATCATAAGGAGATCAGGGACAGACCATCATCAAGAGAGCAGGGACAGTACATCATCAGGAGAACAGGGGCAGTGCATCATCAGGAAAGCAGGGACAGTGCCTCATCAGGAGAGAAGGGACAGTACATCATCAGGAGAGCAGGGACAGTGCATCATAAGGAGAGCAGGGACAGTGCATCATCAGGAGAGCAGGGACAGTACATGATCAGGAGAGCAGGGACAGTACATCATCAAGAGAGCAGGTACAGTACATCATCAGGAGAGCATGGACAGTACATCATCAGGAGATTAGGTACAGTACATGATCAGGAGAGCAGGGACAGACCATCATCATGAGAGCAGGGACAGTACATTATCAGGAGAGCAGGGACAGTACATCATCAGAAAAGCAGGGAATGTACATTATCAGGAGATCAGGGACGGTACATCATCAGGAGAGCAGGGACAGTACATCATCAGGAGATCAGGGACGGTACATGATCAGGAAAGCAGGGACAGTACATGATCAGCAGAACAGGGACAGTACATCATCAGGAGAGCAGGGACAGTACATCTTTAGGAGTTTAGGTACAGTACATCATCAGGGGAGCAGGGACAGTACATCATCAGGAGAGCAGGGACAGTACATCATCAGGAGAGCAGGGACAGTACATCATTAGAGGATAAAAAGAGAAGCACAGATATAAACATCAACTCAGTGAACAAAGCCTAGGAATGCATAAAAATTGCTAACTAAGCATTTCAAGAATTTTTTATTGCATCTTTTCAGTGTTTTTGTTGCATTGCATTTTTTCAGGTGTTTTTCAAGCCCTATAAAGCGGGCGATATGAAAGATACCAGAAAAAAAATCCTGCATGATAGAAAGTACAGAGCAAAGGAACCCCACCAAATTAATTAAAAAACGTATTATGGACATTATAGTGGATACTTTCATGGAACATCCAAGTGCAATGATAAAGGGCAGGAAAAAAAATACTGTAAAAACACAGCGTGTAAAAGCCCATACAAATAGATTTTTTTAGGTTTAAATTTTTTTTTAAACTTTACAAGGGAAAGTTAAAAAAAAATTTAATTTCAAGTAGAAAACCGGTTTAAAAACTGTGTTTTTTTGTTTTGTTTTGTTTTTACCTTGTGTGTGACAATGCAAATGAGACGTTTCCCGTCGCACTCTCTTTTGCACGATGGCGAGTAATTTATAGCCGGCCGTCTGTGGACTGGAATCACATTTACATAATTTAAGGATGTTTATATGGCATGACAACAAAAGGCGAGGACGAGCGCTCACACCCATCCATTATGATCATTAGTGGAGCGCCGAGAATTTCCGGTTTAACAGGATCGCCGCATCCTGTGACCAATTTACTATCTATTCATAAAAGAGGTGACTGACGGCTGTGGAGGAAACACTTCTGTGACTTCACTCTCTGAATTTCCAGATCACTTCGGACTTTCTCAGGTTGAGACTTTTCTCGTATTATCGCAGATTTTTCACTTCCCCATTGAACTCAAAGAGGGAAAATCTGAAAAAATGTTACTAAAAGTAGAGCCCGCAAACTGTATAAGGCAGTGTTTCCCAACTAGTGTTCCTCCAACTTTTGCAAAACTACAACTCCCAGCATTCCCGGACAGCCGTTGGGGTATAGTTTGCTGTGTTAGTTTAGAGAAAAATCCAGGGAAAGATTAGGGAGAATTAGTTTTCCTGTGTTTGGGAAACATTGGTCTAATATCTATGAGGTGAAAGGTTATATTGAATCTAAACTGCCCCATCCTTTTGTTCTTGATACCATAATTTGCCACCAGAGGAGTCTGGCAGCGGCTTACCCCCTTGTCTATTTTGGAGTGCAGAACAAATGTTCCTCAGACAGCTATCACGTGCAGGGTCACCACAACTATGCCTCTGCCCCTATTGTTCTCTGGGGTTCTAGACCTGTTGTCCCTTGAAGACGCCAACAATGGTGCATACATTCACCCTGTGGTTCCCCTGCCTCTTTCAAAGAAAACTATATATATAATAATACTTACCTAGCCCTGGTCCCCCACAGCTCACGTTTTACTCCGACAGTATCCCAATCTTCTTTCTTCCTCTAAGTGCTTGTTGCAGGACCTGTCGGCTCAGCCAATCACTGTCTGAGCTGGGATACCACTATGGCCAGTGATTGGCTGAATGGGCAGATCCTGCAACAAGCACTCATTTTAGAAGAAGTAAGAAGACTGGGAGACTGGATGGAGCCAAACGGGAGATGTAGGGGGCCAGGGCTAGGTAAGTATTGGTTCTATGTTCTATATATTGTTTGCTTTTTGTTATTTTGAAGATTAGTCTCTAATTCTCACCATGGAGTAGGACCATGCCTGGTTATTTCATCCTGGTGTTTTTAGTTAAGGTCCATCAGGATAAGATATTAGAGGCAGAAGAACCACAAGGTGGAGCTATGAGTCCTCAATTGCGCCTTTGAGGGGCACAAGTTCCAGAATTCCAGGAAACAATCAGGGCAGACCCTACACGTGATAGCTATCTGAGGAACATTTGTTGGCTCAAAATACATCATCTCAGACCAGGAAGAAGATCTGGAGACTGGATGGAGCCAACCTATAGGGTAGGTATGGAGTCTTCAAACCCCCATCCCAACACCCCCACAGCACCAGATTATTATATTATTTTTTTTAGAAAAGACCAGACAACCCCTTTAAAGTTCTCCAGGAAGTGTTTCTTGGGTTGGAGCCATGATGTTGGGATGTTGGCATCTTGGTGAAGGCTTCTGGAGATCTACGTTGCTCCTTTCAATTTGAGAGGTTTCCCTGAAGGAAAATCTAGGTTAAGTAATGTTTGTAGAGTAAACAGAGATGGGGGAAGAGATGTGGAGAAGGATTTCCTATCCGTAAGAACAGGTTCCAGTAGGTGAACTGACGGGTAGAGAATGAGCCGGAGCGACCTTACCGTAATTTACTGCTGTGCGGATATAATAGGAGGAATTATGGGAAATCATCAGTGATCATGATGAAGGTTCTCGTTACAAAACGATGGCTGAGTCCTCCGTACAGGACGTTCTTCTCACAGATGCTGGAGGATTTATTCATGGTGAATCTTCATGGAGAGGAAGTGATTGTCTCCTGAGTCACCGCCAAGATGATGTCCAGGACTTTGGCCTCGTAGGACAGTAAGTGTCCCTGATGGTTACAGAGCCGGCGATTCATCTTTGTATCCGGTGATATAGAGACCTGACCTCCAGCTCTTTGGTTTTTAAGAAAAAAATTATTTTACTAAAAGTCATTTTATATATATATATATATATATATATATATATATATATATATATATATATTTTTTTTTTTTTTTTTAATAAAGATGTGAAAAATTACAACTGAAATTACCGGGGGGGGGGGGGGGGGGGGGGTGCAGGGAGCGTGATCCGAAACACTGAAAACCTTATAGGACACAATGTGATGGCCTCAGACCCACACGTGGACGTTTTATTAATTATATTGTCAGGTTTTTTTCTCTTCAAGTTATTTTCCAATAATCCTTTTGGTAATTATGACTTATGACACTTCCAGGGACCTCATGTATTAAAGGGGTACTCCGCCCCTAAACATCTTTTCCTCTATCTTATCCCCTATCCTGTGGGCGGCAGGGGCTGTGATATCACAGCCACGCCTCCTCATGATGTCATGCCCCACCCCCTCAATGCAAGTCTATAGACTTGCGTTGGGGGGGGGGGGGTGGCATGACGTCACAAGGGGCATGGCCGTGACATCTCGACCCTTCTGCTTGCTCTAAGCATTCAGAACAAAATGTTTCGAACACTGGGGCAGTGGAGTACCCCTTAAATCTCAGTGGAGAGCGGCCACATCTGTACTTATGGTAATACTATGGGACTCACAGGGTGTTGCAGCACAATGAGTAGCTTATACTGAACATCTTAGTAGAGGCAAAGACCATGAACAGTTCAAACAAAAACAGTATCTGGGGTAGATGATGGCAGATGGTACTTAGGGCACAGATTGGCAGGGGGGCCCTTGCTCAGTAATTCTCCCCTCAGTCAAGTAAGACAATTCAGAATAAGTAAGAAGTGAGTCCTCAGGGTGAAAACTGTCCACAGGCTATTGTAGTCATCTGGTGGTGATCATCTAATCCATATATCCACTAACCAAACCATTGTTGGCCAGGATCGTACCATCCGCCCGGCCTTCTGGACATAGATACCAACATTTTTTCTCAGGTTTTCCCATTCTGCCGTCTCTGGTATTCCCAGATATCTAGTATGTGAGTGCAGGGCTCAAGTCCTGCAGGAACGCGTGGGAACTGAGTTCCTGCACTTTTTCTATAGCAGGAACGCCATTCCCATTAGTAGGAGTTCTGCAGGACCAGCCCTTTAGTGGAAGAGTTCCAACACTTTTTTCCCCAGGACTTGACCCCTGTGTGAGTGTCTGCCACATTATTTAAGAAAGTCCATATAGTCTGGAGATTCCCTATGTACCCTCGTGCCAATGGGCATATTCCATTGTATGTAAGAGGCACAGGCCAGGGGTGATGACTGTGGTTGAGCTTCTCATGTTGAATAAGGCCAAAAATGAGGAGTTAGGGTCTAAAAATGGCCTGACCCTGGACTGTACGACAGGGAGGATCCTCCATTGGGCTCAGGCTCTGACACAAAGGTCCCCAGCAGTAGACAGGACCATTTGGAGTTGACTCTGGAGCCCCTGTGGTCTACTTCTCGTGGGTTCATTGTACCCTTATCCTGTGGTCTACTTCTTGTGGGTTCATTGTACCCTTATCCTGTGGTCTACTTCTTGTGGGGTCATTGTCCCCTTATCCTGTGGTCTACTTCTTGTGGGTTCATTGTACCCTTATCCTGTGGTCTACTTCTTGTGGGCTCATTGTACCCTTACCCTGTGGTCTACTTCTTGTGGGTTCATTGTACCCTCATCCTGTGGTCTACTTCTTGTGGGTTCATTGTCCCCTTATCCTGTGGTCTACTTCTAGTGGGTTCATTGTACCCTTACCCTGTGGTCTACTTCTTGTGGGTTCATTGTACCCCTATCCTGTGGTCTACTTCTTGTGGGTTCATTGTACCCCTATCCTGTGGTCTATTTCTTGTGGGTTCATTGTCCCCCTTATCCTGTGGTCTACTTCTTGTGGGGTCATTGTACCCTTATCCTGTGGTCTACTTCTTGTGGGTTCATTGTACCCTTATCCTGTGGTCTACTTCTTGTGGGTTCATTGTACCCTCATCCTGTGGTCTACTTCTTGTGGGTTCATTGTACCCTTATCCTGTGGTCTACTTCTTGTGGGTTCATTGTACCCTTATCCTGTGGTCTACTTCTTGTGGGTTCATTGTACCCTTATCCTGTGGTCTACTTCTTGTGGGTTCATTGTTCCCTTCCCCTGTGGTCTACTTCTTCTGGGGTCATTGTCCACTTATCCTGTGGTCTACTTATTGTGGGTTCATCGTACCCTCATCCTGTGATCTACTTCTTGTGGGTTCATTGTACCCTTATCCTGTGGTCTACTTCTTGTGGGTTCATTGTTCCCTTCCCCTGTGGTCTACTTCTTCTGGGGTCATTGTCCACTTATCCTGTGGTCTACTTATTGTGGGTTCATCGTACCCTCATCCTGTGATCTACTTCTTGTGGGTTCATTGTACCCTTATCCTGTGGTCTACTTCTTGTGGGTTCATTGTACCCTTATCCTGTCGTCTGCTTCTTGTGGGTTCATTGTACCCTTATCCTGTGGTCTACTTCTTGTGGGTTCATTGTACCCTTATCCTGTGGTCTACTTCTTGTGGGCTCTTTGTACCCCTATCCTGTGGTCTACTTCTTGTGTGTTCATTGTACCCTTATCCTGTGGTCTACTTCTTGTGGGTTCATTGTACCCTTATCCTGTGGTCTACTTCTTGTGGGCTCTTTGTACCCCTATCCTGTGGTCTACTTCTTGTGTGTTCATTGTACCCTTATCCTGTGGTCTACTTCTTGTGGGTTCATTGTACCCTTATCCTGTGGTCTACTTCTTGTGGGTTCATTGTACCCTTATCCTGTGGTCTACTTCTTGTGGGTTCATTGTCCCCTTATCCTGTGGTCTACTTCTTGTCGGTTCACTGTATCCTCATCCTGTGGTCTACTTCTTGTGGGTTCATTGTACCCTTATCCTGCGGTCTAATTCTTGTGGGTTCATTGTACCCTTATCCTGTGGTCTACTTCTTGTGGGGTCATTGTACCCCTATCCTGTGGTCTACTTCTTGTGGGGTCATTGTACCCTTACCCTGTGGTCTACTTCTTGTGGGGTCATTGTACCCCTATCCTGTGGTCTACTTCTTGTGGGGTCATTGTACCCTTATCCTGTGGTCTACTTCTTGTGGGGTCATTGTACCCCTATCCTGTGGTCTACTTCTTGTGCGTTCACTGTACCCTTACCCTGTGGTCTACTTCTTGTGGGTTCATTGTACCCCAATCCTGTGGTCTACTTCTTGTGGGTTCATTGTACCCTTATCCTGTGGTCTACTTCTTGTGGGTTCATTGTACCCCTATCCTGTGGTCTACTTCTTTTGGGCTCATTGTACCCCTATCCTGTGGTCTACTTCTTGTGGGTTCATTGTACCCCTATCCTGTGGTCTAATTCTTGTGGGTTCATTGTACCCTTATCCTGTGGTCTACTTCTTGTGGGGTCATTGTACCCTTATCCCGTGGTCTATTTCTTGTGGGTTCATTGTACCCTTATCCAGTGGTCTACTTCTTGTGGGTTCACTGAACCCTTATCCTGTGGTCTACTTCTTGTGGGTTCATTGTACCCTTATGCTGTGGTCTACTTCTTGTGGGTTCATTGTACCCCTATCCTGTGGTCTACTTCTTGTGGGTTCATTGTACCCTTATCCTGTGGTCTACTTCTTGTGGGTTCATTGTATCCCTATCCTGTGGTCTATTTCTTGTGGGTTCATTGTCCCCCTTATCCTGTGGTCTACTTCTTGTGGGTTCATTGTTCCCTTTCCCTGTGGTCTACTTCTTGTGGGCTCATTGTACCCTTATCCTGTGGTCTACTTCTTGTGGGTTCATTGTACCATTACCCTGTGGTCTACTTCTTGTGGGTTCATTGTATCCTCATCCTGTGGTCTACTTCTTGTGGGTTCATTGTACCCTTACCCTGTGGTCTACTTCTTGTGGGTTCATTGTCCCCTTATCCTGTGGTCTACTTCTTGTGGGCTCATTGTACCCTTACCCTGTGGTCTACTTCTTGTGGGTTCATTGTACCTTTATCCTGTGGTCTACTTCTTGTGGGGTCATTGTACCCTTACCCTGTGGTCTACTTCTTGTGGGTTCATTGTACCCTTACCCTGTGGTCTACTTCTTGTGGGTTCATTGTCCCCTTATCCTGTGGTCTACTTCTTGTGGGGTCATTGTACCCTTACCCTGTGGTCTACTTCTTGTGGGTTCATTGTACCCTTATCCTGTGGTCTACTTCTTGTGGGTTCATTGTACCCCTATTCTGTGGTCTACTTCTTGTGGGTTCATTGTACCCTTATCCTGTGGTCTACTTCTTGTGGGTTCATTGTACCCTTATCCTGTGGTCTACTTCTTGTGGATTCATTGTACCCTTATCCTGTGGTCTACTTCTTGTGGATTCATTGTACCCTTATCCTGTGGTCTACTTCTTGTGGGTTCATTGTACCCTTACCCTGTGGTCTACTTCTTGTGGGTTCATTGTACCCTTATCCTGTGGTCTACTTCTTGTGGATTCATTGTTCCCTTCCCCTGTGGTCTACTTCTTGTGGGTTCATTGTACCCTTATCCTGTGGTCTACTTCTTGTGGGGTCATTGTCCCCTTACCCTGTGGTCTACTTCTTGTGGGCTCATTGTACCCTTATCCTGTGGTCTACTTCTTGTGGGTTCATTGTACCCTTATCCTGTGGTCTACTTCTTGTGGGTTCATTGTACCCTTATCCCGTGGTCTACTTCTTGTGGGTTCATTGTCCCCTTATCCCGTGGTCTACTTCTTGTGGGTTCATTGTACCCTTATCCCGTGGTCTACTTCTTGTGGGTTCATTGTACCCTTATCCTGTGGTCTACTTCTTGTGGGTTCATTGTACCCTTACCCTGTGGTCTACTTCTTGTGGGTTCATTGTACCCCTATCCTGTGGTCTACTTCTTGTGGGTTCATTGTACCGTTATCCTGTGGTCTACTTCTTGTGGGCTCATTGTACCCCTATCCTGTGGTCTACTTCTTGTGGGTTCATTGTACCCTTATCCTGTGGTCTACTTCTTGTGGGCTCATTGTATCCTTATCCTGTGGTCTACTTCTTGTGGGTTCATTGTCCCCTTATCCTATGGTCTACTTCTTGTGGGCTCATTGTACCCCTATCCTGTGGTCTACTTCTTGTGGGTTCATTGTACCCTTATCCTGTGGTCTACTTCTTGTGGGTTCATTGTACCCTTATCCTGTGGTCTACTTCTTGTGGGTTCATTGTCCCCTTACCCTGTGGTCTACTTCTTGTGGGTTCATTGTACCCCTATCCTGCGGTTTACTTCTTGTGGGTTCATTGTCCCCTTATCCTGTGGTCTACTTCTTGTGGGTTCATTGTACCCCTATCCTGTGGTCTACTTCTTGTGGGTTCATTGTCCCCTTATCCTGTGGTCTACTTCTTGTGGGGTCATTGTACCCTTACCCTGTGGTCTACTTCTTGTGGGTTCATTGTACCCTTATCCTGTGGTCTACTTCTTGTGGGTTCATTGTACCCCTATTCTGTGGTCTACTTCTTGTGGGTTCATTGTACCCTTATCCTGTGGTCTACTTCTTGTGGGTTCATTGTACCCTTATCCTGTGGTCTACTTCTTGTGGGTTCATTGTACCCTTACCCTGTGGTCTACTTCTTGTGGGTTCATTGTACCCTTATCCTGTGGTCTACTTCTTGTGGATTCATTGTTCCCTTCCCCTGTGGTCTACTTCTTGTGGGTTCATTGTACCCTTATCCTGTGGTCTACTTCTTGCGGGGTCATTGTCCCCTTACCCTGTGGTCTACTTCTTGTGGGCTCATTGTACCCTTATCCTGTGGTCTACTTCTTGTGGGTTCATTGTACCCTTATCCTGTGGTCTACTTCTTGTGGGTTGATTGTCCCCTTATCCTGTGGTCTACTTCTTGTGGGTTCATTGTACCCTTATCCCGTGGTCTACTTCTTGTGGGTTCATTGTCCCCTTATCCTGTGGTCTACTTCTTGTGGGTTCATTGTACCCTTATCCTGTGGTCTACTTCTTGTGGGTTCATTGTACCCTTACCCTGTGGTCTACTTCTTGTGGGTTCATTGTACCCCTATCCTGTGGTCTACTTCTTGTGGGGTCATTGTACCCTTATCCTGTGGTCTACTTCTTGTGGGTTCATTGTACCCTTATCCTGTGGTCTACTTCTTGTGGGTTCATTGTACCCTTACCCTGTGGTCTACTTCTTGTGGGTTCATTGTACCCTTATCCTGTGGTCTACTTCTTGTGGATTCATTGTTCCCTTCCCCTGTGATCTACTTCTTGTGGGTTCATTGTACCCTTATCCTGTGGTCTACTTCTTGTGGGCTCATTGTATCCTTATCCTGTGGTCTACTTCTTGTGGGTTCATTGTCCCCTTATCCTGTGGTCTACTTCTTGTGGGCTCATTGTACCCCTATCCTGTGGTCTACTTCTTGTGGGTTCATTGTACCCTTATCCTGTGGTCTACTTCTTGTGGGTTCATTGTACCCTTATCCTGTGGTCTACTTCTTGTGGGTTCATTGTCCCCTTACCCTGTGGTCTACTTCTTGTGGATTCATTGTACCCCTATCCTGTGGTCTACTTCTTGTGGGTTCATTGTACCCTTATCCTGTGGTCTACTTCTTGTGGGTTCATTGTACCCTTACCCTGTGGTCTACTTCTTGTGGGTTCACTGTACCCTTACCCTGTGGTCTACTTCTTGTGGGTTCATTGTACCCCTATCCTGTGGTCTACTTCTTGTGGGTTCATTGTACCCTTATCCTGTGGTCTACTTCTTGTGGGTTCATTGTACCCTTATCCCGTGGTCTACTTCTTGTGGGGTCATTGTACCCTTATCCTGTGGTCTACTTCTTGTGGGTTCATTGTCCCCTTATCCTGTGGTCTACTTCTTGTGGGTTCATTGTACCCTTATCCTGTGGTCTACTTCTTGTGGGTTCATTGTACCCTTATCCCGTGGTCTACTTCTTGTGCGGTCATTGTACCCTTATCCGGTGGTCTACTTCTTGTGGGTTCATTGTCCCCTTATCCTGTGGTCTACTTCTTGTGGGTTCATTGTACCCTTATCCTGTGGTCTACTTCTTGTGGGTTCATTGTCCCCTTATCCTGTGGTCTACTTCTTGTCGGTTCATTGTACCCTTATCCTGTGGTCTACTTCTTGTGGGGTCATTGTACCCCTATTCTGTGGTCTACTTCTTGTGGGTTCATTGTACCCTTATCCTGTGGTCTACTTCTTGTGGGTTCATTGTACCCTTATCCTGTGGTCTTCTTCTTGTGGGTTCATTGTACCCTTATCCTGTGGTCTACTTCTTGTGGGCTCATTGTACCCTTATCCTGTGGTCTACTTCTTGTGGGTTCATTGTCCCCTTACCCTGTGGTCTGTTTCTTGTGGGTTCATTGTCCCCTTATCCTGTGGTCTACTTCTTGTGGGGTCATTGTACCTTTATCCTGTGGTCTACTTCTTGTTGGTTCACTGTACCCTTATCCTGTGGTCTACTTCTTGTGGGTTCATTGTACCCCTATCCTGTGGTCTACTTCTTGTTGGTTCATTGTACCCTTATCCTTTGGTCTACTTCTTGTGGGTTCATTGTACCCCTATCCTGTGGTCTACTTCTTGTTGGTTCATTGTACCCTTATCCTGTGGTCTTTTTATGCCAACTTACTTATTGTTTGGGTGCAGGGAGGGGCACAGGTGACTAGAAAGGGGTCTTGAGCTCCGGCCCTTTTCATGTTCTTCCTATAAGTGCCCTGGTCAGTCTGGCATCATTTTGTGTGCATTTATCTACATAATTACAAGAAGTGCCCCTGCCCCCATAATGTCTGTGCCCGTCCCTGTTTGGGTGTATGACCTGCGTAGACCCCACTCCCCTTCATTTCCCCCATGTTCTTCCTCTCGGTGCCATCACAGATCCCTGTCTCTGACATTTGGGACAATCTCCAGACTCCAGGAACTTTCTGGGTGTCTCTTCCTTTCCTTCGGATCTGGAGAGAAGACGAGACCCCTCCTCAGGGCTCCTGGAGCGTCTCCCGGTTACCTCACCATATTGCCGTCTCATTTCTGTGGTCTCGTACGTCGCAGGTCTCCCCACCCCGGTCTTGTTACGTTTAGGTCATTTCTTCTTGATTCATCCTTTCCGGGATGGAAACCTTTCTTCTCCTGGATGAGACGTGCGGTTTCGTTTTTTCCCTTGGAGCCGCGCTCCGATCCCTCCAGAATGTTTCTCTTGTCAGTGTGAGGTTTATCGTCTCCATTCATGTCGAGGCTTTTAGCACAATCCACCTTCTTCTGTTCGTCTTCTCCTCGGGGAGTCTCTGCCGCCCACACAAGGTCCAGAGATCACAATGAGGAGAAGCTGAAGGGATCGTATTCTCCAGACGTTACAATAGATTCCTCATTGTCCGTGTGAAGAACATTTCACGCTGTAGATCAGTGGTCTCAAACTGTGGCCCTCCAGATGCTGCAAAACTTTAACTCCCAGCATGCCCAGACAGCCATTTTGCAACATCAGGAGGGCCACCGTTTGAAGATCACTGGACTAAGGGATACAATGAGAAGGAAGCCTTGATTTACCTTTCGGGGACAGTGTGCATCCTCTGGAGGAGGCAGACAGACCTTTGGTGTCCGGGCATGCTGGGAGTTGAAGTTTTGCAACATCTGGACAGCTGCAGTTTGAAGACCACTGCACTAAGGGATACGGTGAGAGGGAAACCTTGATTTACCTTTTGGGGACAGTGTGCATCCTCTGGAGGAGGCAGACAGACCTTTGGTGTCCAGGCATGCTGGGAGTTTTAGTTTTGCAACATCTGGAGGGCCACAGTTTAAAGACCACTGCACTGAAGGATACGATGAGAGGGAAGCCTTGATTTACCTTTCGGGGACAGTGCGCATCCTCTGGAGGAGGCAGACAGACCTTTGATGTCCAGGCATGCTGGGAGTTGAAGTTTTGCAACATCTGGAGGACTGCTGTTTGAAGACCACTGCAGTAAGGGATAGGATGATAGGGAAGCCTTGATTTACCTTTCAGGGACAGTTTGCATCCTCTGGAGGAGGCAGCCAGACCTTTGGTGTCCAGGCATGCTGGGAGTTGAAGTTTTGCAACATCTGGAGGGCAGCAGATTATAGGCCACTGTACTAAGGTATACACTGAGAGGGAAGCCTTGATTTATCTTTCAGGGACGCTGTGCATCATCTGGAGGAGGCAGACAGACCTTTGGTGTCCAAGCATCTTATACAGTAGAGGACTCCTATGTCTCTGCACACAACCAAGCTGTAATATAGCCAAGTGCTGGAGCCTGAAGATGAAGAGGAGGCGTCATTACATAATGGTAAGAACCGGACTTTCAGGCCTCATTATGTAGATGGTGGATTCCAGGTCAGGGCTCTGGGTTTGGTCAGATAAATACAGGATTGGACCATAGAGAGGACCGTCTCCTCCCCATCTCCGCATCATAATAAATGGGTTTGTGAGGTAAATGATAATTACCGATCTATAGGAATCCTGGAGCGAGTACTTAAGAGAATCCAAAAGAGACAACGTTATTGGTGAGGATCGTGTATTAACCCTTAAAGGGACTGTCCAGTATATAAAACCCATATAAAATCCTATAAAAGGTCAGCTGTGAGATCTTTTATAGACTGGGCTGCGTCTGATCTCTACAGGCAGCTACACCTCCTCTCCTCCATACACATGAACATACAACGTGACCGAGCATACATACGTGACCGAACGTACATGCGTGACCGAGCGTACATAGAGCATGACCAAGTGTACATACAACGTGACCGAGTGTACATACGTGAGCGAGCATACATACAACGTGATTGAGCGTACATACAATGTGACCAAGCGTAAATACAATGTAACCAAGCGTACAAACAACGTGACCGAGCGTACACGCAACGTGACCGAGCGTACAAGCAACGTGACCGAGCGTACATACAGCATGACCGAGCGTACATACAATGTGACAGAGCGTACATACGTTACCGAGTGTACATACAATGTGACCGAGCGTATAGACAACGTGTCCGAACGTACATACAACGTGACCGAGCGTACATACAACCTGACCGAGCGTACAGATAACGTGACCGAGTGTACATACAACGTGGCCGAGCGTGCTCTAAACAGGGAGAGGAGGGGAGGTCAGTGATGGACGCCTCTGATTATCCCTAGATCAGCAGTGGAAATCCAACATGTCATTGAAAATGTAGATTTCAGGCCACGTTTTTCATGCTCAGCTTTAACCTTTTTCATCACTAGAGACCACTATACATGTCAAAAGATCTACCAGTATCAGTAGAGACCACTGTACATGTCATAAGGTCCATTAATATAAGTAGAGACCACTATACATGTCATAAGATCCACCAGTATCAGTAGAGACAACTACACATGTCAAAAGGTCCATTAATATCAGTAGAGACCACTATACATGTCAAAAGATCCACCAGTATCAGTAGAGACCAATATACATGTCATAAGGTCCATTAATATCAGTAGAGAACCACTATACATGTCAAAAGATCCACCAGTATCAGTAGAGACCGATATACATGTCATAAGGTCCATTAATATCAGTAGAGACCACTATATATGTCATAAGGTCCATTAATATCAGTAGAGACCACTATACATGTCATAAGATCCACCAATATCAGTAGATACCACTATACATGTCAAAAGGTCCACCAGTATCAGGAGAGACCACTATACATGTCATAAGGTCCATTAATATCAGTAGAGACCACTATACATGTCATAAGATCCATTAATATCAGTAGAGACCACTATACATGTCATAAGATTCACCAGTATCAGTAGAGACCACTATACATGTCATAAGATCCATTAATATCAGTAGAGACCACTATACATGTCATAAGATCCACCAGTATCAGTAGAGACCACTATACATGTCATAAGATCCACCAGTATCAGTAGAGACCACTATACATGTCATAAGGTCCATAAATATCAATAGAGACCACTATAAGTGTCATAAGGTCCAATAATATCAGTAGAGACCACTATATGTGTCATAAGGTCCATTAATATCAGTAGAGACCACTATACATGTCATAAGGTCTATTAATATCAGTAGAGACCACTATGCATGTCATAAGGTCCAATAATATCAGTAGAGACCACTATACGTGTCATAAGGTCCATTAATATCAGTAGAGACCACTATACGTGTCATAAGGTCCATTAATATCAGTAGAGACCACTATACGAGTCATAAGGTCCATTAATATCAATAGAGACCACTATAGGTGTCATAAGGTCCATTAATATCAGTAGAGACCACTAAACGTGTCATAATGTCCATTAATATAAGTAGAGACCACTATACATGTCATAAGGTCAATTAATATCAGTAGAGACCACTATACATGTCAGAAAAAACACCAGTATCAGTAGAGACCACTATACGTGTCATATGGTCCATTAATATCAATAGAGACCACTATACATGTCATAAGGTCCATTAATATCAGTAGAGACCACTATACATTTCATAAGGTTCATTAATATCAATAGAGACCACTATACATGTCATAAGGTCCATTAATATCAGTAGAGACCACTATACGTGTTATAAGGTCCATTAACATTAATAGAGACCACTATACGTGTCATAAGGTCCATTAATATCAGTAGAGACAACTATACGTGTCATAAGGTCCATTAATATCAATAGAGACCACTATACATGACATAAGGTCCATTAATATCAAAAGAGACCACTATACATGTCATAAGGCCCATTAATATCAGTAGAGACCACTATACATGTTATAAGGTCCATTAACATTAATAGAGACCACTATACGTGTCATAAGGTCCATTAATATCAGTAGAGACAACTTTACGTGTCATAAGGTCCATTAACATCAATAGAGACCACTATACGTGTCATAAGGTCCATTAATATCAGTAGAGACCACTATACATGTCATAAGGTCCATTAATATCAGTAGAGACCGATATACGTGTCATAATGTCCATTAATATCAATAGACACAACTATACATGTCATAAGGTCCATTAATATCAGTAGAGACCACTATATGTGTCATAAGGTCCATTAATATCAGTAGAGACCGCTATACGTGTCATAAGTTCCATTAATATCAGTAGAGACCACTACACGTGTCATAAGGTACATTAATATCAGTAGAGACCACTATACATGTCATAAGGTCCATTAATATCAGTAGAGAACACTATACTTGTCATAAGGTCCATTAATATCAGTAGAGAACACTATACATGTCATAAGGTCCATTAATATCAGTAGAGAACACTATACTTGCCATAAGGTCCATTAATATCAATAGAGACCACTATACATGACATAAGGTCCATTAACATCAAAAGAGACCACTATACATGTCATAAGGCCCATTAATATCAATAGAGACCACTGTACTTGTCAAAAGGTCCATAAATATCAGTAGAGACCACTATACGTGTCATAAGGTCCATTAATATCAATAGAGACCACTATACGTGTCATAAGGTCCATTAATATCAGTAGAGACCACTATACATGTCATAAGGTCCATTAATATCAGTAGAGACCACTATACATGTCATAAGGTCCATTAATATCAGTAGAGACCACTATACATGTCTTAAGGTACATTAATATCAGTAGAGACCACTATACATGTCATGAGGTCCAATAATATCAGTAGAGACCACTATACGTGTCATGAGGTCCATTAATATCAATAGAGACCACTATACATGTCATAAGGTCCATTAATATCAGTAGAGAACACTATACATGTCAAAAGGTCCATTAATATCAGTGGAGACCACTATGCATGTCATAAGGTCCATCAATATCAATAGAGACCACTATACGTATCATAAGGTCCATTAATATCAGTAGAGACCACTATATGTGTCATAAGGTCCATAAATATCAGTAGAGACCACTTTACGAGTCATAAGGTCCATTAATATCAATAGAGACCACTATACGTGTCATAAGGTCCATTAATATCCGTAGAGACCACTTAACGTGTCATAAGGTCCATTAATATCAGTAGAGACCACTATACATGTCATAAGGTCCATTAATATCAGTAGAGACCACTATACATGTCAGAAAAAAACATCAGTATCGGTAGAGACCACTATACGTGTCATATGGTCCATTAATATCAATAGAGACCACTATACATGTCATAAGGTCCATTAATATCAGTAGAGACCACTATACATGTCATAAGGTCCATTAATATCAGTAGAGACCACAATACGTGTCATAAGGTCCATTAATATCAATAGAGACAACTATACAAGACATAAGGTCCATTAATATCAAAAGAGTACACTATACATGTCATAAGCTCCTTTAATATCAGTGGAGACCACTATACGTGTCATAAGGTCCATTAACATCAATAGAGACCACTATACGTGTCATAAGTACCATTAATATCAGTAGAGACCACTATACGTGTCATAATGTCCATTAGCATCAAAAGAGACCACTATACGTGTCATAAGGTCCATTAATATCAGTAGAGACCACTATACGTGTCATAATGTCCATTAGCATCAAAAGAGATCACTATACGTGTCATAAGGTCCATTAATATCAGTAGAGACCACTATACGTGTCATAATGTCCATTAGCATCAAAAGAGACCACTATACGTGTCATAAGGTCCATTAATATCAGTAGAGACCACTATAGATGTCATAAGGTCCATTAATATCAGTAGGGACTACTATACATGTCATACGGTCCATTAATATCAGTAGAGACCACTATACATGTCATAAGGTCCATTAATATCAGTAGAGACCGATATACGTGTCATAATGTCCATTAATATCAATAGACACAACTATACGTGTCATAAGGTCCATTAATATCAGTAGAGACCACTATACATATAATAAGGTCCATTAATATCAGTAGAGACCACTTTACATGTCATAAGGTGCATTAATTTCAGTAGAGACCACTATACTTGTCATAAGGATTATTAATATCAGTAGAGAGAACTATACGTGTCATAAGGTCCATTAATATCAGTAGAGACCACTATACATGTCATAAGGTCCATTAATATCAGTAGAGACCACTATACATGTCATAAGGTCCATTAATATCTATAGAGACCACTATACATGTCATAAGGTCCATTAATATCAGTAGAGACCACTATACATGTCATAAGGTCCATTAATATCAGTAGAGACCACTATACATGTCATAAGGTCCATTAATATCTATAGAGACCACTATACGTGTCATAAGGTCCATTAATATCAGTAGAGAACACTATACTTGTCATAAGGTCCATTAATATCAGTAGAGACCACTATACATGACATAAGGTCCATTAATATCAAAAGAGACCACTATACATGTCATAAGGTCCATTAATATCAATAGAGACCACTGTACTTGTCATAAGGACCATTAATATCAGTAGAGATTACTATACGTGTCATAAGGTCCATTAATATCAATATAGACCACTATACGTGTCATAAGGTCCATTAATATCAGTAGAGACCACTATATATGTCATAAGGTCCATTAATATCAGTAGAGACCACTATACATGTCTTAAGGTCCATTAATATCAGTAGACACCACTATACATGTCATAAGGTCCATTAATATCAGTAGAGACCACTATACATGTCTTAAGGTCCATTAATATCAGTAGAGACCACTATACATGTCATGAGGTCCAATAATATCAGTAGAGACCACTATACATGTCATGAGGTCCATTAATATCAATAGAGACCACTATACATGTCATAAGGTCCATTAATATCAGTAGAGAACACTATACATGTCAAAAGGTCCATTAATATCAGTAGAGACCACTATGCGTGTCATAAGGTCCATCAATATCAGTAGAGAACACTATACGTGTCAAAAGGTCCATTAATATCAGTAGAGACCACTATACGTGTCATAAGGTCCATCAATATCAATAGAGACCACTATACGTGTCATAAGGTCCATTAATATCAGTAGAGACCACTATACATGTCATAAGGTCCATTAATGCCAGTAGAGACCACTATACATGTCATAAGGTCAATTAATTTCAGTAGAGACCACTATACATGTCATAAGGTCCATTAATATCAGTAGAGACCACTATACATGTCATAAGGTCCATTAATATCAGTAGAGACCACTATACATGTCATAAGGTCCACCAATATTAATAGAGACCACCATACATGTCATAAGGTCCATTAATATCAGTAGAGACAACTATATATGTCATAAGGTCCATTAATATCAGTAGAGACCACTATGCGTGTCATAAGGTCCATCAATATCAATAGAGACCACTATACGTGTCATAAGGTCCATTAATATCAGTAGAGACCACTATACATGTCATAAGGTCCATTAATGTCAGTAGAGACCACTATACATGTCATAAGGTCCATTAATTTCAGTAGAGACCACTATACATGTCATAAGGTCCATTAATATCAGTAGAGACCACTATACGTGTCATAAGGTCTATTAATATCAGTAGAGACCACTATACATGTCATAAGGTCCACCAATATTAATAGAGACCACCATACATGTCATAAGGTCCATTAATATCAGTAGAGACAACTATATATGTCATAAGGTCCATTAATATCAATAGAGACCACTATACGTGTCATAAGGTCCATTAATATCTGTAGAGACCACTATATGTGTCATAAGGTCCATTAATATCTGTAGAGACCACTATACATGTCATAAGGTCCATTAATATCAGTAGAGACCACTATACATGTCATAAGGTCCATTAATATCTATAGAGACCACTATACGTGTCATAAGGTCCATTAATATCAGTAGAGAACACTATACTTGTCATAAGGTCCATTAATATCAGTAGAGACCACTATACATGACATAAGGTCCATTAATATCAAAAGAGACCACTATACATGTCATAAGGTCCATTAAAATCAGTAGAGACCACTATACATCTCATAAGGTCCAATAATATCAATAGAGACCACCATACGTGTCATAAGGTCCATTAATATCAGCAAAGAACACTATACATGTCATAAGATCCATTAATATCAGTAGAGACCACTATACATGTCATAAGGTCCATTAATATCAGTAGAGACCACTATACATGTCATAAGGTCCATTAATATCTATAGAGACCACTATACGTGTCATAAGGTCCATTAATATCAGTAGAGAACACTATACTTGTCATAAGGTCCATTAATATCAGTAGAGACCACTATACATGACATAAGGTCCATTAATATCAAAAGAGACCACTATACATGTCATAAGGTCCATTAAAATCAGTAGAGGCCACTATACATCTCATAAGGTCCAATAATATCAATAGAGACCACCATACGTGTCATAAGGTCCATTAATATCAGCAAAGAACACTATACATGTCATAAGATCCATTAATATCAGTAGAGACCACTATACATGTCATAAGGTCCATTAATATCAGTAGAGACCACTATGCGTGTCATAAGGTCCATCAATATCAGTAGAGAACACTATACGTGTCAAAAGGTCCATTAATATCAGTAGAGACCACTATACGTGTCATAAGGTCCATCAATATCAATAGAGACCACTATACGTGTCATAAGGTCCATTAATATCAGTAGAGACCACTATACATGTCATAAGGTCCATTAATGCCAGTAGAGACCACTATACATGTCATAAGGTCCATTAATTTCAGTAGAGACCACTATACATGTCATAAGGTCCATTAATATCAGTAGAGACCACTATACGTGTCATAAGGTCCATTAAGATCAGTAGAGACCACTATACATGTCATAAGGTCCACCAATATTAATAGAGACCACTATACATGTCATAAGGTCCATTAATATCAGTAGAGACAACTATATATGTCATAAGGTCCATTAATATCAGTAGAGACCACTATGCGTGTCATAAGGTCCATCAATATCAATAGAGACCACTATACGTGTCATAAGGTCCATTAATATCAGTAGAGACCACTATACATGTCATAAGGTCCATTAATGTCAGTAGAGACCACTATACATGTCATAAGGTCCATTAATTTCAGTAGAGACCACTATACATGTCATAAGGTCCATTAATATCAGTAGAGACCACTATACGTGTCATAAGGTCTATTAATATCAGTAGAGACCACTATACATGTCATAAGGTCCACCAATATTAATAGAGACCACCATACATGTCATAAGGTCCATAAAAATCAGTAGAGACAACTATATATGTCATAAGGTCCATTAATATCAATAGAGACCACTATACGTGTCATAAGGTCCATTAATATCTGTAGAGACCACTATATGTGTCATAAGGTCCATTAATATCTGTAGAGACCACTATACATGTCATAAGGTCCATTAATATCAGTAGAGATCACTATACATGTCATAAGGTCCATTAATATCTATAGAGACCACTAAACGTGTCATAAGGTCCATTAATATCAGTAGAGAACACTTTACTTGTCATAAGGTCCATTAATATCAGTAGAGACCACTATACATGACATAAGGTCCATTAATATCAAAAGAGACCACTATACATGTCATAAGGTCCATTAAAATCAGTAGAGACCACTATACATTTCATAAGGTCCAATAATATCAATAGAGACCACCATACGTGTCATAAGGTCCATTAATATCAGCAAAGAACACTATACATGTCATAAGATCCATTAATATCAGTAGAGACCACTATACATGTCATAAGGTCCATTAATATCAGTAGAGACCACTACACATGTCATAAGGTCCATTAAAATCAGTAGAGACCACTATAGGTGTCATAAGGTCCATTAATATCTGTAGAGACCACTATACATGTCATAAGGTCAATTAATATCAGTAGAGACCACTATATGTGTCTTAAGGTCCATTAATATCAAGAGAGACCACTATACATGTCATAAGGTCCATTAATATCAGTAGAGACCACTATACAGGTCATAAGGTCCTGCAATATCAGTAGAGACCACTATACGTGTCATAAGGTCCATTAATACCTGTAGAGACCACTATACGTGTAAAAAGGTCCATTAATAAATGTAGAGACCACTATACATGTCATAAGTTCCATTAATATCAGTAGAGACCACTTTATGTGTCATAAGGTCCATTAATATCAGTGGAAACCACTATACATGTCATAAGGTCCAATAATATCAGTAGAGACCACTATACGTGTCATAAGGTCCATTAATATAAGTAGAGACAACTATACATGTCATAAGGTCCATTAATATCAGTAGAGACCACTATATGTGTCATAAGGTCCATTAATATCAGTAGAAACCACTATAAGTGTCATAAGATCAATTAATATCAGTAGAGACCACTTTACGTGTCATAAGGTCCATTAATATCAGTAGAGACCACTATGCATGTCATAAGGTCCATTAATATCAGTAGAGACCACTATACGTGTCATAAGGTCCATTAATATCAATAGAGACAACTATACGTGTCATAAGGTCCATTAATATCAGTAGAGAACACTATACATGTCATAAGGTCCAATAATATCAGTAGAGACCACTATGCGTGTCATAGGGTCCATTAATATCTGTAGAGACCACTATACATGTCATAAGGTCCATTAATATCAGTAGAGACCACTATACATGTCATAAGGTCCAATAATATCAGTAGAGACCACTATACATGTCATAAGGTCCAATAATATCAGTAGAGACCACTATAAGTGTCATAAGGTCCATTAATATCTGTAGAGACCACCATACATGTAATAAGGTCCATTAATATCAGTAGAGACCACTATACATGTTATAAGGTCCATTAATATCAGTAGAGACCACTATACGTGTCATAAGGTCCATTAATATCAGTAGAGACCACTATACGTGTCATAAGGTCCATTAATATCTGTAGAGACCACTATACATGTCATAAGGTCCATTAATATCAGAAGAGACCACTATACGTGTCATAATGTCCATTAATATCCGTAGAGACCACTATACGTGTCATAAGGTCGATTAATATCAGTAGAGACCACTATACATGTCATAAGGTCCATTAATATCAGTAGAGACCACTATACGTGTCGTAAGGTCCATTAATATCAGTAGAGACCACTATACATGTCATAAGGTCCATTAATATCAGTAGAGACCACTATATGTGTCATGAGGTCCATTAATATCAGTAGAGACCACTATATGTGTCATAAGGTCCATTAATATCAGTAGAGACCACTATACGTGTCATAAGGTCCGTTAATATCAGTAGAGACCACTATACGTGTCATAAGGTCCATTAATATCAGTAGAGACCACTATACATGTCATAAAGCCCATTAATATCAGTAGAGACCACTATACGTGTCATAAGGTCCATTAATATCAGTAGAGACCACTATAAGTGTCATAAGGTCCACTAATATCAGTAGAGACCACTATACTTGTCATAAGGCCCATTAATATCAGTAGAGACCACTATACGTGTCATAAGGTCCATTAATATCAGTAGAGACCACTATATGTGTCATAAGGTCCATTAATAGCAGTAGAGACCACTATACATGTCATAAGGTCCATTAATATCGGTAGAGACCACTATACATGTCATAAGGTCCATTAATATCAGTAGAGACCACTATACATGTCATAAGGTCCATTAATATCAGTTGAGACCAATATACATGTCATAAGGTCCATTAATATCAGTAGAGACCACTATACATGTCATAAGGTCCATTAATACCTGTAGAGACCACTATACATGTCATAAGGTCCATTAATATCAGTAGAGACCACTATACGTGTCATAAGGTCCATTAATATCAGTAGAGACCACTATACATGTCATAAGGTCCATTAATATCAGTAGAGACCACTATTCATGTCATAAGGTCCATAAATATCAGTAGAGACCACTTTACGTGTCATAAAGTCCATTAATACCTGTAGAGACCACTATACGTGTCATAAGGTCCATTAACATCGATAGAGACCACTATACATGTCATAAGGTCCATTAATATCAATCGAGACCACTATACATGTCATAAGGTCCATTAATATCAGTAGAGACCACTATACATGTCATAAGGTCCATTAATATCAGTAGAGACCACAATACATGTCATAAGGTCCAATAATATCAGTAGAGACCACTATAAGTGTCATAAGGTCCATTAATATCTGTAGAGACCACGATACATGTCATAAGGTCCATTAATATCAGTAGAGACCACTATACATGTTATAAGGTCCATTAATATCAGTAGAGACCACTTTACGTGTCATAAGGTCCCTTAATACCTGTAGAGACCACTATACGTGTCATAAGGTCCATTAATATCAATAGAGACCACTATACATGTCTTAAGGTCCATTAATATCAATAGAGACCACTATACATGTCATAAGGTCCATTAATATCAGTAGAGACCACTATACATGTCATAAGGTCCATTAATATCTGTAGAGACCACTATACATGTCATAAGGTTCATTAATATCTGTAGAGACCACTATACGTGTCATAAGGTCCATTAATATCAGTAGAGAACACTATACGTGTCATAAGGTCCATTAATATCTGTAGAGACCACTATACATGTCATAAGGTCCATTAATATCAGAAGAGACCACTATACGTGTCATAATGTCCATAAATATCAGTAGAGACCACTATACGTGTCATAAGATCCATTAATATCAGTAGAGACCACTTTACGTGTCATAATGTCCATTAATATCAGTAGAGACCACTATACGTGTCATAAGGTCCATTAATATCAGTAGAGACCACTATACATGTCATAAGGTCCATTAATATCAGTAGAGACCACTATACGTGTCATAAGGTCCATTAATATCAGTAGAGACCACTATACATGTCATAAGGTCCATTAATATCAGTAGAGACCACTATATGTGTCATAAGGTCCATTAATATCAGTAAAGACCACTATATGTGTCATAAGGTCCATTAATATCAGTAGAGACCACTATACGTGTCATAAGGTCCGTTAATATCAGTAGAGACCACTATACGTGTCATAAGGTCCATTATTATCAGTAGAGACCACTATACATGTCATAAAGCCCATTAATATCAGTAGAGACCACTATACGTGTCATAAGGTCCATTAATATCAGTAGAGACCACTATACGTGTCATAAGGTCCATTAATATCAGTAGAGACCACTATACTTGTCATAAGGCCCATTAATATCAGTAGAGACCACTATACGTGTCATAAGGTCCATTAATAGCAGTAGAGACCACTATACATGTCATAAGGTCCATTAATATCAGTAGAGACCACTATACATGTCATAAGGTCCATCAATATCAGTAGAGACCACTATACATGTCATAAGGTCCATTAATATCAGTAGAGACCACTATACGTGTCATAAGGTCCATTAATATCAGTAGAGACCACTATACATGTCATAAGGTCCATTAATATCTGTAGAGACCACTATACATGTCATAAGGTTCATTAATATCTGTAGAGACCACTATACGTGTCATAAGGTCCATTAATATCAGTAGAGACCACTATATGTGTCATAAGGTCCATTAATATCAGTAGAGACCACTATACATGTCATAAGGTCCATTAATATCAGTAGAGACCACTATATGTGTCATAAGGTCCATTAATATCAGTAGAGACCACTATACGTGTCATAAGGTCCATTAATATCAGTAGAGACCACTATATGTGTCATAAGGTCCATTAATATCAGTAGAGACCTCTATACGTTTCATAAGGTCCATTAATATCAGTAGAGACCACTATACGTGTCATAAGGTCCATTAATATCAGTAGAGACCACTATACATGTCATATGGTCCATTAATATCAGTAGAGACCACTATACGTGTCATAAGGTCCATTAGTATCAGTAGAGACCACTATATGTGGCATAAGGTCAATTAATATCAGTAGAGACCACTATACGTGTCATAAGGTCCATTAATATCAGTAGAGACCACTATAATGTCATAAGGTCCATTAATATCAGTAGAGACCACTATACATGTTATAAGGTCCATTAATATCAGTAGAGACCACTTTACGTGTCATAAGGTCCATTAATACCTATAGAGACCACTATACGTGTCATAAGGTCCATTAATATCAATAGAGACCACTATACATGTAATAAGGTCCATTAATATCAATAGAGACCACTATACATGTCATAAGGTCCATTAATATCATTAGAGACCACTATACATGTTATAAGGTCCATTAATATCAGTAGAGACCACTTTACGTGTCATAAGGTCCATTAATACCTATAGAGACCACTATACGTGTCATAAGGTCCATTAATATCAATAGAGACCACTATACATGTAATAAGGTCCATTAATATCAATAGAGACCACTATACATGTCATAAGGTCCATTAATATCAGTAGAGACCACTATACATGTTATAAGGTCCATTAATATCAGTAGAGACCACTTTACGTGTCATAAGGTCCATTAATACCTGTAGAGACCACTATACATGTCATAAGGTCCATTAATATCAATAGAGACCACTATACATGTCATAAGGTCCATTAATATCAATAGAGACCACTATACATGTCATAAGGTCCATTAATATCAGTAGAGACCACTATAAATGTCATAAGGTCCATTAATATCTGTAGAGACCACTATACATGTCATAAGGTTCATTAATATCTGTAGAGACCACTATACGTGTCATAAGGTCCATTAATATCAGTAGAGACCACTATACGTGTCATAAGGTCCATTAATATCTGTAGAGACCACTATACATGTCATAAGGTCCATTAATATCAGAAGAGACCACTTTACGTGTCATAATGTCCATAAATATCAGTAGAGACCACTATACGTGTCATAAGATCCATTAATATCAGTAGAGACCACTTTACGTGTCATAATGTCCATTAATATCAGTAGAGACCACTATACGTGTCATAAGGTCCATTAATATCAGTAGAGACCACTATACATGTCATAAGGTCCATTAATATCAGTAGAGACCACTATACGTGTCATAAGGTCCATTAATATCAGTAGAGACCACTATACATGTCATAAGGTCCATTAATATCAGTAGAGACCACTATATGTGTCATAAGGTCCATTAATATCCGTAGAGACCACTATATGTGTCATAAGGTCCATTAATATCAGTAGAGACCACTATACGTGTCATAAGGTCCGTTAATATTAGTAGAGACCACTATACGTGTCATAAGGTCCATTAATATCAGTAGAGACCACTATACATGTCATAAAGCCCATTAATATCAGTAGAGACCACTATACGTGTCATAAGGTCCATTAATATCAGTAGAGACCACTATACGTGTCATAAGGTCCATTTATATCAGTAGAGACCACTATACTTGTCATAAGGCCCATTAATATCAGTAGAGACCACTATACGTGTCATAAGGTCCATTAATATCAGTAGAGACCACTATACATGTCATAAGGTCCATTAATATCAGTAGAGACCACTATATGTGTCATAAGGTCCATTAATAGCAGTAGAGACCACTATACATGTCATAAGGTCCATTAATATCAGTAGAGACCACTATACATGGCATAAGGTCCATTAATATCAGTAGAGACCACTATACATGTCATAAGGTCCATTAATATCAGTAGAGAACAATTTACATGTCATAAGGTCCATTAATATCAGTAGAGACCACTATGCATGTCATAAGGTCCATTAATACCTGTAGAGACCACTATACATGTCATAAGGTCCATTAATATCAGTAGAGACCACTATACGTGTCATAAGGTCCATTAATATCAGTAGAGACCACTATACATGTCATAAGGTCCATTATTATCAGTAGAGACCACTATACATGTCATAAGGTCCATTAATATCAGTAGAGACCACTATACGTGTCATAAGGTCCATTAATATCAGTAGAGACCACTATATGTGTCATAAGGTCCATTAATATCAGTAGAGACCACTATACGTGTCATAAGGTCCATTAATATCAGTAGAGACCACTATATGTGTCATAAGGTCCATTAATATCAGTAGAGACCACTATACGTGTCATAAGGTCCATTAATATCAGTAGAGACCACTATATGTGTCATAAGGTCCATTAATATCAGTAGAGACCACTATACGTTTCATAAGGTCCATTAATATCAGTAGAGATCACTATACGTGTCATAAGGTCCATTAATATCAGTAGAGACCACTATACATGTCATAAGGTCCATTAATATCAGTAGAGACCACTATACGTGTCATAAGGTCCATAAGTATCAGTAGAGTCCACTATATGTGGCATAAGGTCCATTAATATCAGTAGAGATCACTATACGTGTCATAAGGTCCATTAATATCAGTAGAGATCACTATACGTGTCATAAGGTCCATTAATATCAGTAGAGACCACTATACATGTCATAAGGTCCATTAATATCAGTAGAGACCACTATACATGTCATAAGGTCCATTAATATCAGTAGAGACCACTATACATGTCATAAGGTCCATTAATATCAGTAGAGACCACTATACATGTTATAAGGTCCATTAATATCAGTAGAGACCACTTTACGTGTCATAAGGTCCATTAATATCAGTAGAGACCACTATACATGTCATAAGGTCCATTAATACCTGTAGAGACCACTATACGTGTCATAAGGTCCATTAATATCAATAGAGACCACTATACATGTCATAAGGTCCATTAATATCAATAGAGACCACTGTACATGTCATAAGGTCCATTAATATCAGTAGAGACCACTATACATGTCATAAGGTCCATTAATATCAGTAGAGACCACTATACGTGTCATAAGGTCCATTAATATCAATAGAGACCACTATACATGTAATAAGGTCCATTAATATCAATAGAGACCACTATACATGTCATAAGGTCCATTAATATCAGTAGAGACCACTATATGTGTCATGTGGTCCATTAATATCAGTAGAGACCACTATATGTGTCATAAGGTCCATTAATATCAGTAGAGACCACTATACGTGTCATAAGGTCCGTTAATATCAGTAGAGACCACTATACGTGTCATAAGGTCCATTAATATCAGTAGAGACCACTATACATGTCATAAAGCCCATTAATATCAGTAGAGACCACTATACGTGTCATAAGGTCCATTAATATCAGTAGAGACCACTATAAGTGTCATAAGGTCCACTAATATCAGTAGAGACCACTATACTTGTCATAAGGCCCATTAATATCAGTAGAGACCACTATACGTGTCATAAGGTCCATTAATATCAGTAGAGACCACTATATGTGTCATAAGGTCCATTAATAGCAGTAGAGACCACTATACATGTCATAAGGTCCATTAATATCGGTAGAGACCACTATACATGTCATAAGGTCCATTAATATCAGTAGAGACCACTATACATGTCATAAGGTCCATTAATATCAGTTGAGACCAATATACATGTCATAAGGTCCATTAATATCAGTAGAGACCACTATACATGTCATAAGGTCCATTAATACCTGTAGAGACCACTATACATGTCATAAGGTCCATTAATATCAGTAGAGACCACTATACGTGTCATAAGGTCCATTAATATCAGTAGAGACCACTATACATGTCATAAGGTCCATTAATATCAGTAGAGACCACTATTCATGTCATAAGGTCCATAAATATCAGTAGAGACCACTTTACGTGTCATAAGGTCCATTAATACCTGTAGAGACCACTATACGTGTCATAAGGTCCATTAACATCGATAGAGACCACTATACATGTCATAAGGTCCATTAATATCAATCGAGACCACTATACATGTCATAAGGTCCATTAATATCAGTAGAGACCACTATACATGTCATAAGGTCCATTAATATCAGTAGAGACCACAATACATGTCATAAGGTCCAATAATATCAGTAGAGACCACTATAAGTGTCATAAGGTCCATTAATATCTGTAGAGACCACGATACATGTCATAAGGTCCATTAATATCAGTAGAGACCACTATACATGTTATAAGGTCCATTAATATCAGTAGAGACCACTTTACGTGTCATAAGGTCCCTTAATACCTGTAGAGACCACTATACGTGTCATAAGGTCCATTAATATCAATAGAGACCACTATACATGTCTTAAGGTCCATTAATATCAATAGAGACCACTATACATGTCATAAGGTCCATTAATATCAGTAGAGACCACTATACATGTCATAAGGTCCATTAATATCTGTAGAGACCACTATACATGTCATAAGGTTCATTAATATCTGTAGAGACCACTATACGTGTCATAAGGTCCATTAATATCAGTAGAGACCACTATACGTGTCATAAGGTCCATTAATATCTGTAGAGACCACTATACATGTCATAAGGTCCATTAATATCAGAAGAGACCACTATACGTGTCATAATGTCCATAAATATCAGTAGAGACCACTATACGTGTCATAAGATCCATTAATATCAGTAGAGACCACTTTACGTGTCATAATGTCCATTAATATCAGTAGAGACCACTATACGTGTCATAAGGTCCATTAATATCAGTAGAGACCACTATACATGTCATAAGGTCCATTAATATCAGTAGAGACCACTATACGTGTCATAAGGTCCATTAATATCAGTAGAGACCACTATACATGTCATAAGGTCCATTAATATCAGTAGAGACCACTATATGTGTCATAAGGTCCATTAATATCAGTAAAGACCACTATATGTGTCATAAGGTCCATTAATATCAGTAGAGACCACTATACGTGTCATAAGGTCCGTTAATATCAGTAGAGACCACTATACGTGTCATAAGGTCCATTATTATCAGTAGAGACCACTATACATGTCATAAAGCCCATTAATATCAGTAGAGACCACTATACGTGTCATAAGGTCCATTAATATCAGTAGAGACCACTATACGTGTCATAAGGTCCATTAATATCAGTAGAGACCACTATACTTGTCATAAGGCCCATTAATATCAGTAGAGACCACTATACGTGTCATAAGGTCCATTAATAGCAGTAGAGACCACTATACATGTCATAAGGTCCATTAATATCAGTAGAGACCACTATACATGTCATAAGGTCCATCAATATCAGTAGAGACCACTATACATGTCATAAGGTCCATTAATATCAGTAGAGACCACTATACGTGTCATAAGGTCCATTAATATCAGTAGAGACCACTATACATGTCATAAGGTCCATTAATATCAGTAGAGAGCACTATACATGTCATAAGGTCCATTAATATCAGTAGAGACCACTATACGTGTCATAAGGTCCATTAGTATCAATAGAGACCACTATATGTGTCATAAGGTCCATTAATATCAGTAGAGACCACTATACATGTCATAAGGTCCATTAATATCAGTAGAGACCACTATATGTGTCATAAGGTCCATTAATATCAGTAGAGACCACTATACGTGTCATAAGGTCCATTAATATCAGTAGAGACCACTATATGTGTCATAAGGTCCATTAATATCAGTAGAGACCTCTATACATTTCATAAGGTCCATTAATATCAGTAGAGACCACTATACGTGTCATAAGGTCCATTAATATCAGTAGAGACCACTATACATGTCATATGGTCCATTAATATCAGTAGAGACCACTATACGTGTCATAAGGTCCATTAGTATCAGTAGAGACCACTATATGTGGCATAAGGTCAATTAATATCAGTAGAGACCACTATACGTGTCATAAGGTCCATTAATATCAGTAGAGACCACTATAATGTCATAAGGTCCATTAATATCAGTAGAGACCACTATACATGTCATAAGGTCCATTAATATCAGTAGAGACCACTATACATGTCATAAGGTCCATTAATATCATTAGAGACCACTATACATGTTATAAGGTCCATTAATATCAGTAGAGACCACTTTACGTGTCATAAGGTCCATTAATACCTATAGAGACCACTATACGTGCCATAAGGTCCATTAATATCAATAGAGACCACTATACATGTAATAAGGTCCATTAATATCAATAGAGACCACTATACATGTCATAAGGTCCATTAATATCAGTAGAGACCACTATACATGTTATAAGGTCCATTAATATCAGTAGAGACCACTTTACGTGTCATAAGGTCCATTAATACCTGTAGAGACCACTATACATGTCATAAGGTCCATTAATATCAATAGAGACCACTATACATGTCATAAGGTCCATTAATATCAATAGAGACCACTATACATGTCATAAGGTCCATTAATATCAGTAGAGACCACTATAAATGTCATAAGGTCCATTAATATCTGTAGAGACCACTATACATGTCATAAGGTTCATTAATATCTGTAGAGACCACTATACGTGTCATAAGGTCCATTAATATCAGTAGAGACCACTATACGTGTCATAAGGTCCATTAATATCTGTAGAGACCACTATACATGTCATAAGGTCCATTAATATCAGAAGAGACCACTTTACGTGTCATAATGTCCATAAATATCAGTAGAGACCACTATACGTGTCATAAGATCCATTAATATCAGTAGAGACCACTTTACGTGTCATAATGTCCATTAATATCAGTAGAGACCACTATACGTGTCATAAGGTCCATTAATATCAGTAGAGACCACTATACATGTCATAAGGTCCATTAATATCAGTAGAGACCACTATACGTGTCATAAGGTCCATTAATATCAGTAGAGACCACTATACATGTCATAAGGTCCATTAATATCAGTAGAGACCACTATATGTGTCATAAGGTCCATTAATATCCGTAGAGACCACTATATGTGTCATAAGGTCCATTAATATCAGTAGAGACCACTATACGTGTCATAAGGTCCGTTAATATTAGTAGAGACCACTATACGTGTCATAAGGTCCATTAATATCAGTAGAGACCACTATACATGTCATAAAGCCCATTAATATCAGTAGAGACCACTATACGTGTCATAAGGTCCATTAATATCAGTAGAGACCACTATACGTGTCATAAGGTCCATTTATATCAGTAGAGACCACTATACTTGTCATAAGGCCCATTAATATCAGTAGAGACCACTATACGTGTCATAAGGTCCATTAATATCAGTAGAGACCACTATACATGTCATAAGGTCCATTAATATCAGTAGAGACCACTATATGTGTCATAAGGTCCATTAATAGCAGTAGAGACCACTATACATGTCATAAGGTCCATTAATATCAGTAGAGACCACTATACATGGCATAAGGTCCATTAATATCAGTAGAGACCACTATACATGTCATAAGGTCCATTAATATCAGTAGAGAACAATTTACATGTCATAAGGTCCATTAATATCAGTAGAGACCACGATGCATGTCATAAGGTCCATTAATACCTGTAGAGACCACTATACATGTCATAAGGTCCATTAATATCAGTAGAGACCACTATACGTGTCATAAGGTCCATTAATATCAGTAGAGACCACTATACGTGTCATAAGGTCCATTTATATCAGTAGAGACCACTATACTTGTCATAAGGCCCATTAATATCAGTAGAGACCACTATACGTGTCATAAGGTCCATTAATATCAGTAGAGACCACTATACATGTCATAAGGTCCATTAATATCAGTAGAGACCACTATACATGTCATAAGGTCCATTATTATCAGTAGAGACCACTATACATGTCATAAGGTCCATTAATATCAGTAGAGACCACTATACGTGTTATAAGGTCCATTAATATCAGTAGAGACCACTATATGTGTCATAAGGTCCATTAATATCAGTAGAGACCACTATACGTGTCATAAGGTCCATTAATATCAGTAGAGACCACTATATGTGTCATAAGGTCCATTAATATCAGTAGAGACCACTATACGTGTCATAAGGTCCATTAATATCAGTAGAGACCACTATATGTGTCATAAGGTCCATTAATATCAGTAGAGACCACTATACGTTTCATAAGGTCCATTAATATCAGTAGAGATCACTATACGTGTCATAAGGTCCATTAATATCAGTAGAGACCACTATACATGTCATAAGGTCCATTAATATCAGTAGAGACCACTATACGTGTCATAAGGTCCATAAGTATCAGTAGAGTCCACTATATGTGGCATAAGGTCCATTAATATCAGTAGAGATCACTATACGTGTCATAAGGTCCATTAATATCAGTAGAGATCACTATACGTGTCATAAGGTCCATTAATATCTGTAGAGACCACTATACATGTCATAAGGTCCATTAATATCAGTAGAGACCACTATACATGTCATAAGGTCCATTAATATCAGTAGAGACCACTATACATGTCATAAGGTCCATTAATATCAGTAGAGACCACTATACATGTTATAAGGTCCATTAATATCAGTAGAGACCACTTTACGTGTCATAAGGTCCATTAATATCAGTAGAGACCACTATACATGTCATAAGGTCCATTAATACCTGTAGAGACCACTATACGTGTCATAAGGTCCATTAATATCAATAGAGACCACTATACATGTCATAAGGTCCATTAATATCAATAGAGACCACTGTACATGTCATAAGGTCCATTAATATCAGTAGAGACCACTATACATGTCATAAGGTCCATTAATATCAGTAGAGACCACTATACGTGTCATAAGGTCCATTAATATCAATAGAGACCACTATACATGTAATAAGGTCCATTAATATCAATAGAGACCACTATACATGTCATAAGGTCCATTAATATCAGTAGAGACCACTATATGTGTCATGAGGTCCATTAATATCAGTAGAGACCACTATATGTGTCATAAGGTCCATTAATATCAGTAGAGACCACTATACGTGTCATAAGGTCCGTTAATATCAGTAGAGACCACTATACGTGTCATAAGGTCCATTAATATCAGTAGAGACCACTATACATGTCATAAAGCCCATTAATATCAGTAGAGACCACTATACGTGTCATAAGGTCCATTAATATCAGTAGAGACCACTATAAGTGTCATAAGGTCCACTAATATCAGTAGAGACCACTATACTTGTCATAAGGCCCATTAATATCAGTAGAGACCACTATACGTGTCATAAGGTCCATTAATATCAGTAGAGACCACTATATGTGTCATAAGGTCCATTAATAGCAGTAGAGACCACTATACATGTCATAAGGTCCATTAATATCGGTAGAGACCACTATACATGTCATAAGGTCCATTAATATCAGTAGAGACCACTATACATGTCATAAGGTCCATTAATATCAGTTGAGACCAATATACATGTCATAAGGTCCATTAATATCAGTAGAGACCACTATACATGTCATAAGGTCCATTAATACCTGTAGAGACCACTATACATGTCATAAGGTCCATTAATATCAGTAGAGACCACTATACGTGTCATAAGGTCCATTAATATCAGTAGAGACCACTATACATGTCATAAGGTCCATTAATATCAGTAGAGACCACTATTCATGTCATAAGGTCCATAAATATCAGTAAAGACCACTTTACGTGTCATAAGGTCCATTAATACCTGTAGAGACCACTATACGTGTCATAAGGTCCATTAACATCGATAGAGACCACTATACATGTCATAAGGTCCATTAATATCAATCGAGACCACTATACATGTCATAAGGTCCATTAATATCAGTAGAGACCACTATACATGTCATAAGGTCCATTAATATCAGTAGAGACCACAATACATGTCATAAGGTCCAATAATATCAGTAGAGACCACTATAAGTGTCATAAGGTCCATTAATATCTGTAGAGACCACGATACATGTCATAAGGTCCATTAATATCAGTAGAGACCACTATACATGTTATAAGGTCCATTAATATCAGTAGAGACCACTTTACGTGTCATAAGGTCCCTTAATACCTGTAGAGACCACTATACGTGTCATAAGGTCCATTAATATCAATAGAGACCACTATACATGTCTTAAGGTCCATTAATATCAATAGAGACCACTATACATGTCATAAGGTCCATTAATATCAGTAGAGACCACTATACATGTCATAAGGTCCATTAATATCTGTAGAGACCACTATACATGTCATAAGGTTCATTAATATCTGTAGAGACCACTATACGTGTCATAAGGTCCATTAATATCAGTAGAGACCACTATACGTGTCATAAGGTCCATTAATATCTGTAGAGACCACTATACATGTCATAAGGTCCATTAATATCAGAAGAGACCACTATACGTGTCATAATGTCCATAAATATCAGTAGAGACCACTATACGTGTCATAAGATCCATTAATATCAGTAGAGACCACTTTACGTGTCATAATGTCCATTAATATCAGTAGAGACCACTATACGTGTCATAAGGTCCATTAATATCAGTAGAGACCACTATACATGTCATAAGGTCCATTAATATCAGTAGAGACCACTATACGTGTCATAAGGTCCATTAATATCAGTAGAGACCACTATACATGTCATAAGGTCCATTAATATCAGTAGAGACCACTATATGTGTCATAAGGTCCATTAATATCCGTAGAGACCACTATATGTGTCATAAGGTCCATTAATATCAGTAGAGACCACTATACGTGTCATAAGGTCCGTTAATATTAGTAGAGACCACTATACGTGTCATAAGGTCCATTAATATCAGTAGAGACCACTATACATGTCATAAAGCCCATTAATATCAGTAGAGACCACTATACGTGTCATAAGGTCCATTAATATCAGTAGAGACCACTATACGTGTCATAAGGTCCATTTATATCAGTAGAGACCACTATACTTGTCATAAGGCCCATTAATATCAGTAGAGACCACTATACGTGTCATAAGGTCCATTAATATCAGTAGAGACCACTATACATGTCATAAGGTCCATTAATATCAGTAGAGACCACTATATGTGTCATAAGGTCCATTAATAGCAGTAGAGACCACTATACATGTCATAAGGTCCATTAATATCAGTAGAGACCACTATACATGGCATAAGGTCCATTAATATCAGTAGAGACCACTATACATGTCATAAGGTCCATTAATATCAGTAGAGAACAATTTACATGTCATAAGGTCCATTAATATCAGTAGAGACCACGATGCATGTCATAAGGTCCATTAATACCTGTAGAGACCACTATACATGTCATAAGGTCCATTAATATCAGTAGAGACCACTATACGTGTCATAAGGTCCATTAATATCAGTAGAGACCACTATACGTGTCATAAGGTCCATTTATATCAGTAGAGACCACTATACTTGTCATAAGGCCCATTAATATCAGTAGAGACCACTATACGTGTCATAAGGTCCATTAATATCAGTAGAGACCACTATACATGTCATAAGGTCCATTAATATCAGTAGAGACCACTATACATGTCATAAGGTCCATTATTATCAGTAGAGACCACTATACATGTCATAAGGTCCATTAATATCAGTAGAGACCACTATACGTGTTATAAGGTCCATTAATATCAGTAGAGACCACTATATGTGTCATAAGGTCCATTAATATCAGTAGAGACCACTATACGTGTCATAAGGTCCATTAATATCAGTAGAGACCACTATATGTGTCATAAGGTCCATTAATATCAGTAGAGACCACTATACGTGTCATAAGGTCCATTAATATCAGTAGAGACCACTATATGTGTCATAAGTTCCATTAATATCAGTAGAGACCACTATACGTTTCATAAGGTCCATTAATATCAGTAGAGATCACTATACGTGTCATAAGGTCCATTAATATCAGTAGAGACCACTATACATGTCATAAGGTCCATTAATATCAGTAGAGACCACTATACGTGTCATAAGGTCCATAAGTATCAGTAGAGTCCACTATATGTGGCATAAGGTCCATTAATATCAGTAGAGATCACTATACGTGTCATAAGGTCCATTAATATCAGTAGAGATCACTATACGTGTCATAAGGTCCATTAATATCTGTAGAGACCACTATACATGTCATAAGGTCCATTAATATCAGTAGAGACCACTATACATGTCATAAGGTCCATTAATATCAGTAGAGACCACTATACATGTCATAAGGTCCATTAATATCAGTAGAGACCACTATACATGTTATAAGGTCCATTAATATCAGTAGAGACCACTTTACGTGTCATAAGGTCCATTAATATCAGTAGAGACCACTATACATGTCATAAGGTCCATTAATACCTGTAGAGACCACTATACGTGTCATAAGGTCCATTAATATCAATAGAGACCACTATACATGTCATAAGGTCCATTAATATCAATAGAGACCACTGTACATGTCATAAGGTCCATTAATATCAGTAGAGACCACTATACATGTCATAAGGTCCATTAATATCAGTAGAGACCACTATACGTGTCATAAGGTCCATTAATATCAATAGAGACCACTATACATGTAATAAGGTCCATTAATATCAATAGAGACCACTATACATGTCATAAGGTCCATTAATATCAGTAGAGACCACTATATGTGTCATGAGGTCCATTAATATCAGTAGAGACCACTATATGTGTCATAAGGTCCATTAATATCAGTAGAGACCACTATACGTGTCATAAGGTCCGTTAATATCAGTAGAGACCACTATACGTGTCATAAGGTCCATTAATATCAGTAGAGACCACTATACATGTCATAAAGCCCATTAATATCAGTAGAGACCACTATACGTGTCATAAGGTCCATTAATATCAGTAGAGACCACTATAAGTGTCATAAGGTCCACTAATATCAGTAGAGACCACTATACTTGTCATAAGGCCCATTAATATCAGTAGAGACCACTATACGTGTCATAAGGTCCATTAATATCAGTAGAGACCACTATATGTGTCATAAGGTCCATTAATAGCAGTAGAGACCACTATACATGTCATAAGGTCCATTAATATCGGTAGAGACCACTATACATGTCATAAGGTCCATTAATATCAGTAGAGACCACTATACATGTCATAAGGTCCATTAATATCAGTTGAGACCAATATACATGTCATAAGGTCCATTAATATCAGTAGAGACCACTATACATGTCATAAGGTCCATTAATACCTGTAGAGACCACTATACATGTCATAAGGTCCATTAATATCAGTAGAGACCACTATACGTGTCATAAGGTCCATTAATATCAGTAGAGACCACTATACATGTCATAAGGTCCATTAATATCAGTAGAGACCACTATTCATGTCATAAGGTCCATAAATATCAGTAGAGACCACTTTACGTGTCATAAGGTCCATTAATACCTGTAGAGACCACTATACGTGTCATAAGGTCCATTAACATCGATAGAGACCACTATACATGTCATAAGGTCCATTAATATCAATCGAGACCACTATACATGTCATAAGGTCCATTAATATCAGTAGAGACCACTATACATGTCATAAGGTCCATTAATATCAGTAGAGACCACAATACATGTCATAAGGTCCAATAATATCAGTAGAGACCACTATAAGTGTCATAAGGTCCATTAATATCTGTAGAGACCACGATACATGTCATAAGGTCCATTAATATCAGTAGAGACCACTATACATGTTATAAGGTCCATTAATATCAGTAGAGACCACTTTACGTGTCATAAGGTCCCTTAATACCTGTAGAGACCACTATACGTGTCATAAGGTCCATTAATATCAATAGAGACCACTATACATGTCTTAAGGTCCATTAATATCAATAGAGACCACTATACATGTCATAAGGTCCATTAATATCAGTAGAGACCACTATACATGTCATAAGGTCCATTAATATCTGTAGAGACCACTATACATGTCATAAGGTTCATTAATATCTGTAGAGACCACTATACGTGTCATAAGGTCCATTAATATCAGTAGAGACCACTATACGTGTCATAAGGTCCATTAATATCTGTAGAGACCACTATACATGTCATAAGGTCCATTAATATCAGAAGAGACCACTATACGTGTCATAATGTCCATAAATATCAGTAGAGACCACTATACGTGTCATAAGATCCATTAATATCAGTAGAGACCACTTTACGTGTCATAATGTCCATTAATATCAGTAGAGACCACTATACGTGTCATAAGGTCCATTAATATCAGTAGAGACCACTATACATGTCATAAGGTCCATTAATATCAGTAGAGACCACTATACGTGTCATAAGGTCCATTAATATCAGTAGAGACCACTATACATGTCATAAGGTCCATTAATATCAGTAGAGACCACTATATGTGTCATAAGGTCCATTAATATCAGTAAAGACCACTATATGTGTCATAAGGTCCATTAATATCAGTAGAGACCACTATACGTGTCATAAGGTCCGTTAATATCAGTAGAGACCACTATACGTGTCATAAGGTCCATTATTATCAGTAGAGACCACTATACATGTCATAAAGCCCATTAATATCAGTAGAGACCACTATACGTGTCATAAGGTCCATTAATATCAGTAGAGACCACTATACGTGTCATAAGGTCCATTAATATCAGTAGAGACCACTATACTTGTCATAAGGCCCATTAATATCAGTAGAGACCACTATACGTGTCATAAGGTCCATTAATAGCAGTAGAGACCACTATACATGTCATAAGGTCCATTAATATCAGTAGAGACCACTATACATGTCATAAGGTCCATCAATATCAGTAGAGACCACTATACATGTTATAAGGTCCATTAATATCAGTAGAGACCACTTTACGTGTCATAAGGTCCATTAATATCAGTAGAGACCACTATACATGTCATAAGGTCCATTAATACCTGTAGAGACCACTATACGTGTCATAAGGTCCATTAATATCAATAGAGACCACTATACATGTCATAAGGTCCATTAATATCAATAGAGACCACTGTACATGTCATAAGGTCCATTAATATCAGTAGAGACCACTATACATGTCATAAGGTCCATTAATATCAGTAGAGACCACTATACGTGTCATAAGGTCCATTAATATCAATAGAGACCACTATACATGTAATAAGGTCCATTAATATCAATAGAGACCACTATACATGTCATAAGGTCCATTAATATCAGTAGAGACCACTATACATGTTATAAGGTCCATTAATATCAGTAGAGACCACTTTACGTGTCATAAGGTCCATTAATACCTGTAGAGACCACTATACGTGTCATAAGGTCCATTAATATCAGTAGAGACCACTATACATGTCATAAGGTCCATTAATATCAATAGAGACCACTATACATGTCATAAGGTCCATTAATATCAGTAGAGACCACTATAAATGTCATAAGGTCCATTAATATCTGTAGAGACCACTATACATGTCATAAGGTTCATTAATATCTGTAGAGACCACTATACGTGTCATAAGGTCCATTAATATCAGTAGAGACCACTATACGTGTCATAAGGTCCATTAATATCTGTAGAGACCACTATACATGTCATAAGGTCCATTAATATCAGAAGAGACCACTTTACGTGTCATAATGTCCATAAATATCAGTAGAGACCTCTATACGTGTCATAAGATCCATTAATATCAGTAGAGACCACTTTACGTGTCATAATGTCCATTAATATCAGTAGAGACCACTATACGTGTCATAAGGTCCATTAATATCAGTAGAGACCACTATACATGTCATAAGGTCCATTAATATCAGTAGAGACCACTATATGTGTCATAAGGTCCATTAATATCCGTAGAGACCACTATATGTGTCATAAGGTCCATTAATATCAGTAGAGACCACTATACGTGTCATAAGGTCCGTTAATATTAGTAGAGACCACTATACGTGTCATAAGGTCCATTAATATCAGTAGAGACCACTATACATGTCATAAAGCCCATTAATATCAGTAGAGACCACTATACGTGTCATAAGGTCCATTAATATCAGTAGAGACACCTATACGTGTCATAAGGTCCATTTATATCAGTAGAGACCACTATACTTGTCATAAGGCCCATTAATATCAGTAGAGACCACTATACGTGTCATAAGGTCCATTAATATCAGTAGAGACCACTATACATGTCATAAGGTCCATTAATATCAGTAGAGACCACTATATGTGTCATAAGGTCCATTAAAAGCAGTAGAGACCACTATACATGTCATAAGGTCCATTAATATCAGTAGAGACCACTATACATGGCATAAGGTCCATTAATATCAGTAGAGACCACTATACATGTCATAAGGTCCATTAATATCAGTAGAGACCACTTTACATGTCATAAGGTCCATTAATATCAGTAGAGACCACTATACATGTCATAAGGTCCATTAATACCTGTAGAGACCACTATACATGTCATAAGGTCCATTAATATCAGTAGAGACCACTATACGTGTCATAAGGTCCATTAATATCAGTAGAGACCACTATACATGTCATAAGGTCCATTAATATCAGTAGAGACCACTATACATGTCATAAGGTCCATTAATATCAGTAGAGACCACTATACGTGTCATAAGGTCCATTAATATCAGTAGAGACCACTATATGTGTCATAAGGTCCATTAATATCAGTAGAGACCACTATATGTGTCATAAGGTCCATTAATATCAGTAGAGACCACTATATGTGTCATGAGGTCCATTAATATCAGTAGAGACCACTATACGTGTCATAAGGTCCATTAATATCAGTAGAGACCACTATATGTGTCATAAGGTCCATTAATATCAGTAGAGACCACTATACGTTTCATAAGGTCCATTAATATCAGTAGAGACCACTATACGTGTCATAAGGTCCATTAATATCAGTAGAGACCACTATACATGTCATAAGGTCCATTAATATCAGTAGAGACCACTATACGTGTCATAAGGTCCATAAGTATCAGTAGAGTCCACTATATGTGGCATAAGGTCCATTAATATCAGTAGAGACCACTATACGTGTCATAAGGTCCATTAATATCAGTAGAGACCACTATATGTGTCATAAGGTCCATTAATATCAGTAGAGACCACTATACATGTCATAAGGTCCATTAATATCAGTAGAGACCACTATACATGTCATAAGGTCCATTAATATCAGTAGAGACCACTATACATGTTATAAGGTCCATTAATATCAGTAGAGACCACTTTACGTGTCATAAGGTCCATTAATATCAGTAGAGACCACTATACATGTCATAAGGTCCATTAATACCTGTAGAGACCACTATACGTGTCATAAGGTCCATTAATATCAATAGAGACCACTATACGTGTCATAAGGTCCATTAATATCAATAGAGACCACTATACATGTCATAAGGTCCATTAATATCAGTAGAGACCACTATACATGTTATAAGGTCCATTAATATCAGTAGAGACCACTATACGTGTCATAAGGTCCATTAATATCAGTAGAGACCACTATACATGTCATAAGGTCTATTAATATCAGTAGAGACCACTATACGTGTCATAAGGTCCATTAATATCTGTAGAGACCACTATACGTGTCATAAGGTCCATTAATATCAGTAGAGACCACTATACGTGTCATAAGGTCCATCAATATCAGTAGAGACCACTATACGTGTCATAAGGTCCATTAATATCAGTAGAGACCACTATACATGTCATAAGGTCCATTAATATCAGTAGAGACCACTATACGTGTCATAAGGTCCATTAATATCAGTAGAGACCACTATACGTGTCATAAGGTCCATTAATATCAGTAGAGACCACTATACGTGTCATAAGGTCCATTAATATCTGTAGAGACCACTATAGGTGTCATAAGGTCCATTAATATCAGTAGAGACCACTATACGTGTCATAAGGTCCATTAATATCTGTAGAGACCACTATACATGTCATAAGTTCCTGCACTGTTCGTTCTGACCTTGTTTGGTTGTATTTTTTTGACTTATGCCCTGGAGCCACGACTGACGCCCCCCCCCCCGTATAATGTGAAACAATGGTCCTTAAAATCGTGACTCGACCCTTCAGGTTCATTCTTGTTCTTGTAAAAGTAAAAAAAAAAAAGGTACTAAAATGACAAAGCTATTGCTCATTTCCTCTTGTTCTGGTGTTTTCCGCGTCCCCGGGGGTTATGTAAGACCTCAGTGGAGCAGAACGAGGCCTCAGTGTATAAATAGTCAGCGACCAAGTCTACAGATCCCTCACCTGTCGCATAGTCAACTGACTCACTGTCACTATAGGTGCGGTCAGATGTCCAACAACTATCTCAGTATACATGCACACTCAGCGGAGCGTGCATATATTCTGAATAGGGGTAGAGAAGCCGCTGCCAGACACCTCCAGATGCAGCTTATCTTCCCAAGATTAAGAGGTCTCCAAAATGTGGCGCTTGCAAAACTACAACTCCCAACAGCTGTCCGGGCATGCTGGGAGTTGTAGTTTTGCAACATGTGGAGGTCCACATTTTTGGGAGACCACTGGTCTGAACAGTGTGAAATTACATTTAAAGGAGGTCAGTACATTTTGGACGCTCTCCCCTGTTGGAGAGTGCCCATAAAGCAGTGTGTTCCCAAATGGGGAGCCTCCAGCTGTTGCAAATCTAAAGAATGGAGAATTCCAAAGACCATCTGGGCATGCTGGGAGTTGTAGTTTTGCTATGACTGGATGGGAAACACTGCTGTAAATGGTCTGTCTACATTATACATTATACAAGAACATGCCTTATTAAACAAAAAGTGTGAATAGAGCGTCACGTACCACCCCGTTACTTCCTTTCACCTTCCTGTGTGGATCAGCCTCTAGTGACATCATCAGGACCAGACCGGAGCAGGAACGGCGAAGGGTAAGTAATGTATACAGTCATCTAAATAGATGGTTGTATACTGTATACCCTCCAAGGAGTTAACTAGAGCTGCTCAGCAGTACGAGTTAACTCTTTCCTTGCTGGGCTGGATCACTCCTTTACTGTCTGTTCTTGCTGTGAGGAAGATTTACAATGTATACCCATGGTTGTATATGAATAAATAGTATATAGCACTGCGATATTCATCCTTGTATGCTGTACCACCAGTAGAGGTAAGTAGCGATGCCATGCATCACAACTTGCCTCCTTATGCTCCATGGGCCGGGTGTCCTGCGTCCCAAGGAGTGATACCCCAAAGGTAGTAAAAACCTGCCACAGGGTTGGCGTTTCCACATGAATTCCGCAGTTAGTTCCTATTTACTTCAATGGAGCTAAGCTGCAATACCAGACACAACCTGTGGGCTGGGGTGGTGCTGTTTTTACAAGAAAAAAGCAGCATTTTTCTAATCCTGGACAAACCCAGTGGGGCACGTGGTGGAGTGCCTGGTAAGGGAGGGATAAGGCCGTAACGCTTCCTCAAGTTCTTCATCCCAATTATCTGATCATTGGGGTGTTAGGAGTTGGACCCCCACTGATCAGATATTGATGCTCTGTGATTGTACTGGAGAAGGCCTTAAAGGGGTTGTCCAAAAACATGAACAGTACTATCTATGCCTGCTAGAAAGTTCTTCTTACATTGTATGGCATTGACAGCAGTCAGGGCGGAGGGGTGGACATACCATAGAGACACGGCGAGCGTGGGGCCCAGCTCATGGGCCACCATCCTCCCTGGCGATTGGTAAGACATGGCTTCATATCTCCATTGCCAAAGAACGGCGGTCAATTCTCTATCCTAAGTGATGGGTCAGATGGTGACCGTGGGGGCCCCTGAGGCCCATTCTCCTGTGTGGGGCCCCTCACACCACCATTGACATCATTGTGGGGATCTTCATTGTCCACCGAGGAGCTACTTTTGGTCTCAAGCTCCTTTCCGGGGAAATACCTTCCTACGAAGAGATCAAAAAATGTGTAATTCCTATTTCCAGGAAATCCCAGCAGTCGGAGTTGTAACATCTGCCGCGAGGCCTATTAGTTAATCCGACTCCATTCTCGGCCCCGTAATGAGATTTGTTATTTCCAGCCGGAGGACAGCGCTCTCCATACTGCAGTCATCTGCGCGGCCACACGTAAGGGGGGGATCTGCTCCCAGGTTATACGTTCGCCAAGTTAACTCATTCATTAAAGGGGTACTCCGTTGGAAAAAATGTTTTCAAATACAATGGTGCCAGAAAGTTCTACAGATTTGTAAATTACTTCTATTAAAAAATATTAATTCTTCCAGTACTTTATCAGCTGCTGTATACTCCACAGGAAGTTGTGTAGTTCTTTCCAGTCTGACCACAGTGCTCTCTGCTGACACCTCTGTCCATGTCAGGAACTGTCCAGAGTAGAAGCAAATCCCCCATAGAAAACCTCTCCTGCTCTGAACAGTACCTGACATGGACAGAGGTGTCAGCAGAGAGCACTGTGTTCAGACTGGAAAGAACTACACGACTTCCTGTGGAGCATACAGCAGCTGATAAGTACTGGAAGGATTAAGATTTTCATATAGAAGTAATTTACAAATCTGTATAGCTTTTGGCACCAGCTGGTTTAACTGGAGTTTCCACCGGAGGACCCCTTTAAGTACCAGTTTAGTCAATAATTATTTACACGGCGGTATTACAGTCCAGTATATGGCCAGACGGTGCTGCGTTCCCTCCATGTGACAATTCCTTCTTATTAGGGTCTCCTGACATCATTTCCGATCTGCTATAATTATTGGGGGAAACTCAGCAGTAAGTGTTCAATTCTCCTGCAGCGCCTCCACAGGAGAAGAGAAGTATTACACAGTTCCCAAATGTCTGTAATACTGTAGGTCTTCATCTATGGCCCTTCAGATGTTACAAAACTGCTACTCCATGTCCGGGTTTGCTGGCTGGGAGTTGTAGTTTTCTGACATCTGGAGGTCCACAGTTTGGAGACCACTGGCTTAGACCCTCATCTAAACCATATGCTTGCTGGGAGTTGTAGTTTTCTAACATCAGAAGGTCCACAGTTTGGGTCTAGGTCAGTGGTTTTCAAACTGTGGCCCTCCTGATATTGTAAAACTCCCAGTGTGCGGGGACAGCCAACGGCCCTTGGTTGGAGAGGATTTAAAAAAAAAAAAAAATGATACATTTTCTGCGTCCTTAAAGGGCTAAAATGTTTTTATTTTTTAAGACAGATAAATCCTGTGACTAATCTGGAGGACATCTGCTCCGGCTCCACAACCAGTCAGACAGTCCAGTCAATGAATAACCAGGAGGCCACAGGTGGTTACGTCACTTAAGTAAATGCCGCATTTATGTGACAGCTACCACCGCATAGATGACGGCTAATACCGTGACGATAGAGCGGAGGCCTGATATGGACTCCATAGAACGAACATCACCCTCAGAGCAGTGGTCTTCAACATGGACAACCAGCCATGGATCCTGCGGGTAGATGGGAGATTATACACCGAATAGATACGTCCAATGAGAACTGAGTGTAAGAACCAACTCCAGGGTCTGAGTCCGGGGTCTCATAGGTTATAGCGGGAGGTAGATGCCCCTCACCCAGGGTGGTCCTAAAACTGCCCCAAGTCTGAAAGGATTCCTGCCCCACATCAGGACCCAGCACCTGTGGAACATGACCCCTGCTCTCCCCAATTACACCATGGACCCCCAAAGTAATGTAGCCCATACACACCAAAGATAAAGTGCAGCCCGCCCAAAGTCTTTGAAGGTACCAACCTGAACAGAGCGAAAAGACGGCCAGAAGGGAATCGCTCTAAGTGGTGCCAACCATAAAGGCCAAAGAGAAATGGAGGGGCACTCACCTATGGCAATAAAACAAAGGCTTCCTTATTCCATTACACCAGGATAGCACAAGACGCATGGGGTCCTCCTCTATGACTTGGCCGGCCAAAGTAATGGCTTTCAGATAAGGTCTTAGGGACACAGCAGAGCCATATATTGACCCTGTATGGCAGCACATGGAGTCCTCTTGATACATAAGACTGTATGGTGCCTCCACTGTGTATGGTGCCCCCATTCTGTAGGATGCCCCCATTCTTGTGTATGGAGCCTCTATTATATATGGTGCCTCCATTGTGTATTGTGCCTCTATTATATATGGTGCCTCCATTGTGTATGGTGCCCCCATTCTGTAGGATGCCCCCATTCTTGTGTATGGAGCCTCTATTATATATGATGCCTCCATTGTGTATTGTGCCTCTATTATATATGGTGCCTCCATTGTGTATGGTGCCTCTTTTATGTATGGTGCCTCTATTATGTATGGTGCCTCTATTGTGTATGGTGCCTCTATTATGTATGGTGCCTCTATTGTGTATGGTGCCTCTATTGTGTATGGTGCCTCTAATATGTATGGTGCCTCTATTATGTATGGTGCCTCTATTATGTATGGTGCCTCTATTGTGTATGGTGCCTCTATTATGTATGGTGCCTCTATTGTGTATGGTGCCTCTATTATGTATGGTGCCTCTATTATGTATGGTGCCTCTATTGTGTATGGTGCCTCTAATATGTATGGTGCCTCTATTATGTATGGTACCTCTATAGTGTGTGGTGTCTCTATTATATATGGTGCCTGTATTATGTATGGTGCCTGTATTATGTATGGTGTCTCTATTGTGTATGGTGCCTCTATTGTGTATGGTGCCTCTATTGTGTATGGTGCCTCTATTGTGTATGGTGCCTCTATTATGTATGGTGCCTCTATTATGTATGGTGCCTCCATTGTGTATGGTGCCTCTATTGTGTATGGTGCCTCTATTATGTATGGTGCCTCTATTGTGTATGGTGCCTCTATTATGTATGGTGCCTCTAATATGTATGGTGCCTCTATTATGTATGGTGCCTCTATTGTGTATGGTGCCTCTATTGTGTATGGTGCCTCTAATATGTATGGTGCCTCTATTATGTATGGTACCTCTATAGTGTGTGGTGTCTCTATTATGTATGGTGCCTCTATTGTGTATGGTGCCTGTATTATGTATGGTGTCTCTATTGTGTATGGTGCCTCTATTGTGTATGGTGCCTCTATTATATATGGTGCCTGTATTATGTATGGTGCCTGTATTATGTATGGTGCCTCTATTGTGTATGGTGTCTCTATTGTGTATGGTGCCTCTATTATGTATGGTGCCTCTATTGTGTATGGTGCCTCTATTGTGTATGGTGCCTCTATTATGTATGGTGCCTCTATTGTGTATGGTGCCTCTATTGTGTATGGTGCCTGTATTATGTATGGTGCCTCTATTATGTATGGTGCCTGTATTATTTATGGTGTCTCTATTATGTATGGTGCCTCTATTATGTATGGTGCCTCTATTATGTATGGTGCCTGTATTATGTATGGTGCCTCTATTATGTATGGTGCCTCTATTGTGTATGGTGCCTGTATTATTTATGGTGTCTCTATTATGTATGGTGCCTCTATTATGTATGGTGCCTCTATTATGTATGGTGCCTGTATTATGTATGGTGCCTCTATTATGTATGGTGCCTCTATTATGTATGGTGCCTGTATTATATATGGTGTCTCTATTATGTATGGTGCCTGTATTATGTATGGTGCCTCTATTGTGTATGGTGCCTCTATTATGTATGGTGTCTCTATTGTGTATGGTGCCTCTATTGTGTATGGTGCCTGTATTTTGTATGGTGCCTCTATTATATATGGTGCCTGTATTATGTATGGTGCCTCTATTGTGTATGGTGCCTCCATTGTGTATGGTGCCTCCATTGTGTATGGTGCCTGTATTATGTATGGTGCCTCTATTGTCTATGGTGCCTCTATTATGTATGGTGCCTCTATTGTGTAATGTACCTCTATTGTGTATGGTGCCTCTATTGTGTATGGTGCCTCTATTGTCTATGGTGCCTCTTTTTTGTATGGTGCCTCTATTATATATGGTGCCTCTATTATGTATGGTGCCTCTATTATGTATGGTGCCTCTATTGTGTATGGTGCCTGTATTGTGTATGGTGCCTCTATTGTGTATGGTGCCTCTATTGTCTATGGTGCCTCTATTATATGTGGTGCCTCTATTATGTATGGTGCCTCTATTATGTATGGTGCCTCTATTGTGTATGGTGCCTGTATTATGTATGGTGCCTCTATTGTGTATGGTGCCTCTATTATGTATGGTGCCTCTAATATGTATGGTGCCTCTATTATGTATGGTGCCTCTATTGTGTATGGTGCCTGTATTATGTATGGTGCCTCTATTATGTATGGTGTCTCTATTATGTATGGTGCCTCTATTGTGTATGGTGCCTCTATTATGTATGATGCCTCTATTGTGTATGGTGCCTGTATTATGTATGGTATCTCTATTGTGTATGGTGCCTCTATTGTGTATGGTGCCTCTATTGTGTATGGTGCCTGTATTTTGTATGGTGCCTCTATTATATATGGTGCCTGTATTATGTATGGTGCCTCTATTGTGTATGGTGCCTCCATTGTGTATGGTGCCTCTATTATGTATGGTGCCTCTATTATGTATGGTGCCTCTATTATGTATGGTGCCTCTATTATGTATGGTGGCTGTATTATGTATGGTGCCTCTATTGTGTATGGTGCCTCTATTGTGTATGGTGCCTCTATTGTGTATGGTGCCTCTATTATGTATGGTGCCTCTATTATGTATGGTGCCTCTATTATGTATGGTGCCTCTATTGTGTATGGTGCCTCTATTGTGTATGGTGCCTCTAATATGTATGGTGCCTCTATTATGTATGGTACCTCTATAGTGTGTGGTGTCTCTATTATGTATGGTGCCTCTATTGTGTATGGTGCCTGTATTATGTATGGTGCCTCTATTGTGTATGGTGCCTCTATTGTGTATGGTGCCTCTATTATGTATGGTGCCTCTATTATGTATGGTGCCTCCATTGTGTATGGTGCCTCTATTGTGTATGGTGCCTCTATTATGTATGGTGCCTCTATTGTGTATGGTGCCTCTATTATGTATGGTGCCTGTATTATGTATGGTGCCTGTATTATGTATGGTGCCTGTATTATGTATGGTGCCTCTATTGTGTATGGTGCCTCTATTGTGTATGGTGTCTCTATTGTGTATGGTGCCTCTATTATGTATGGTGCCTCTATTATGTATGGTGCCTCTATTATGTATGGTGCCTCTATTGTGTATGGTGCCTCTATTGTGTATGGTGCCTCTATTGTGTATGGTGCCTCTATTGTGTATGGTGCCTCTATTATGTATGGTGCCTCTATTATGTATGGTGCCTGTATTATGTATGGTGTCTCTATTATGTATGGTGTCTCTATTATGTATGGTGCCTCTATTATGTCTGGTGCCTCTATTGTGTATGGTGCCTCTATTGTGTATGGTGCCTGTATTTTGTATGGTGCCTCTATTATATATGGTGCCTGTATTATGTATGGTGCCTCTATTGTGTATGGTGCCTCTATTATATATGGTGCCTCTATTATGTCTGGTGCCTCTATTGTGTATGGTGCCTCTATTGTGTATGGTGCCTGTATTTTGTATGGTGCCTCTATTATATATGGTGCCTGTATTATGTATGGTGCCTCTATTGTGTATGGTGCCTCCATTGTGTATGGTGCCTCCATTGTGTATGGTGCCTGTATTATGTATGGTGCCTCTATTGTCTATGGTGCCTCTATTATGTATGGTGCCTCTATTGTGTAATGTACCTCTATTGTGTATGGTGCCTCTATTGTGTATGGTGCCTCTATTGTCTATGGTGCCTCTTTTTTGTATGGTGCCTCTATTATATATGGTGCCTCTATTATGTATGGTGCCTCTATTATGTATGGTGCCTCTATTGTGTATGGTGCCTGTATTGTGTATGGTGCCTCCATTGTGTATGGTGCCTCTATTATGTATGGTGCCTCTATTATGTATGGTGCCTCTATTGTGTATGGTGCCTGTATTATGTATGGTGCCTCGATTGTGTATGGTGCCTCTATTGTCTATGGTGCCTCTATTATGTATGGTGCCTCTATTATGTATGGTGCCTCTATTGTGTATGGTGCCTCTATTGTGTATGGTGCCTCTATTTTGTATGGTGCCTCTATTTTGTATGGTGCTTCTATTTTGTATGGTGCCTCTATTGTCTATGGTGCCTCTATTTTGTATGGTGCCTCTATTTTGTATGGTGCCTCTAGTATGTATGGTGCCTCTATTGTGTATGGTGCCTCTATTATGTATGGTGCCTCTATTATGTATGGTGCCTCTATTGTGTATGGTGCCTCTATTATGTATGGTGTCTCTATTGTGTATGGTGCCTCTATTATGTATGGTGCCTCTATTTTGTATGGTGCCTCTAGTATGTATGGTGCCTCTATTGTGTATGGTGCCTCTATTATGTATGGTGCCTCTATTATGTATGGTGCCTCTATTGTGTATGGTGCCTCTAGTATGTATGGTGCCTCTATTGTGTATGGTGCCTCTATTATGTATGGTGCCTCTATTATGTATGGTGCCTCTATTGTGTATGGTGCCTCTATTATGTATGGTGTCTCTATTGTGTATGGTGCCTCTATTATGTATGGTGCCTCTATTGTCTATGGTGCCTCTATTTTGTATGGTGCCTCTATTTTGTATGGTGCCTCTATTTTGTATGGTGCCTCTATTTTGTATGGTGCCTCTATTGTTTATGGTGCCTCCATTTTGTATGGTGCCTCCATACTGTATGATGTCTACATTCTTTATGGTGTCTCCATTGTGTAAGGAGTTTCCTTTCTGCTCCATGTTTTGGTGACGTTCTGGGTAATGTGGCGTCCAGTTGAGCACTTCACGGTTTTCTTTGACTTGAAAAAACTCTGTCACATGGGGGATGGGGGTACAGAAAGTCTCTATGATTGTTGTGTTATGGCTCCATATAACCTAGAAATTGTGCATCCTCATAATACCGCCATAAGGCCTAACAGGTCCGTTCTAACACCATTAAAGGGGTCGTCCAGTGGTGAAAAACTTATCCCCTATCCTAAGGATAGGGGATAAGTCTGAGATCGCGGGGGGTCCGACCGCTGGGGCCCCCTGCGATCTCTCTGTACGGGGCCCCGGCTCTCCGCCGAGATAGCGGGTGTCGACCCCCGCACGAAGCGGCGGCCGACACGCCCCCTCAATACATCTCTATGGCAGAGCCGAAGATTGCCGAAGGCAGCGCTTCGGCTCTGCCATAGAGTTGTATTGAGGGGGCGTGTCGGCCGCCGCCTCGTGCCTTCCCGCCGGCTGTCGGGGCTCCATACAGGAGATCTCGGGGGGCCCCAACGGTCGGACCCCCCGCGATCTGCAACTTATCCCCTATCCTTAGGATAGGGGATAAGTTGCTCACCACTGAATCGCCACTGGACTACTCCTTTAAATGTTAGTTTATTGAGACAAAGCCTTTCCCAGTATAATCCAGTATTTCCCAGTACATTGGTTTCCTTCTTATTGAGCGGTTGACCAGATCTCCAGTTCCCTACGTTGGCCATATCCGGTCCTGGTTATGAGAAATCTTAGGACTTCATAGACTTTGACATATTTCCGCACATCTTCTAGGTTAGTCCAGATTTATTTTACTCATCGTCTGTTCCTTCGTTTTGTTGGTCACCGTTCTGTAGGACACTTGGGTAAGATGGCGGGGTGACCTGAGGATGGGAGGTGAGTAGATGTCTCCATACCTGGGGCAGGACTGGAAAGACTCATCTCTACTACACTGGATCTACAGCTACGTATCCTCAATAAGCATTTTACCATTTTGGCGTCTCATCGGTAAAATGCACCAAGAACGGCGTAAGACGCCCCCCCGGGTGGCCGAGGGATCAGAATCTACATAGCTGCCCCAACCGCAACGTGGACATTCACCCAGGGAGATTACTTCTCCAAACAAAACAACGAGAGATGGTGAAATCTCCGTAAACAAAGCGTTCCGTCCCCGCTGCCCGGACAATGGAAGGTTTCGCCTGCGTCTATGGATTACCAGTCTTCATGTCTTGCTCCTTCCAGCCCAGCAGGCTGACATTCAAGACGTTGGATGGGAGCACAGAAGGGAGTGCTTTATTTGGCTACTACAATACACCTAGGGCGTGTAGGGCGATGACTCAGGAGATAATGCTCAAATAAAGACGGCCCTGCCCCATTATTTTGACTTAACATAGTAGGTTGCACCACAATAACCAAAATAGGTTTACACTGGAACAGTTAAGGGCACCGCTAAGTAGAATCGGATCACCTGATGGGTCTGAACACGGCCCTAGAGTAGGAAGAACCCTAGGTCCATTCTTCTGCATTTATCTTCACACCAATTGCCCCATCTTGGATCTATAAATTTGGTTGGGTTGAAGCTCAGTCTGATATAAAATGACCCCGGAGATGAATCTTTGTCCATAGTCCTTGTCTCAATTGGAGTAAATAGTGACTAGTTGGTCCTCAGAGAGCACCTACAAAGAGCGTCTCCTGCTCTGGAGGACCTGTCATGTCCGTGCACTACATCAACCAGCTGTTTGCTGTCCAGGCATGCTGGGAGTCATAGTTTTGCAACAGCTGGAGGCACTTTGGTTGGGAAACAGTGACATAGACAATCTATTGATTTATATCAGATGTGTGTAATGATTTGTTTCTCCTGTGGTGGCGCTGCAGAGGAATTAAACACTGACATATAAAGAATGTCTCTCACTGTGGAGGACCCGGCATTACATAGGCGGCCATTATTTTCAATGAGCATTATGTAATACATTTCACTTTCATTTCGTTGTCTTCTAACAACAAGAAATAGTTTAAAGCAGAAAAATCCTTTAAGGCCTTTGACCCTCGGGGTTCACAGGTGGTGGTGGGGGGAGTTGTTTGGGGGTGAATTGTCTGGGGTTAAAGTGCCTGGGGTGAGGTGTCTGGGGGGGAGGTGTCTGAGGGGGAGGTGTCTAGAGATTAGATATCTGGGGTGAGAGGTATCTGGGGTAGAGTGTTCCGGGGGAGATGTCTAGGGGTGAGGTGTCTGGGGGGAGCTGTCTTGAGATTAGATATCTAGGGGTGAGGTGTCTGGGGGGAGATGTCTTGAGATCAGATATCTGGGGGTGAGGTGTCTGGGGGTAGAGTGTTTGGGGGGAGATGTCTAGGGGTGAGGTGTCGGGGGGAGGTGTTTGGGGTGAGGTGTCTAGGGGGAGTGGTCTGGTAGTCAGGTGTCTGCGGCTGTTCCCATTGTTTTGTGTGTATGAGTTATACTCCTGTAAGGGGCTGGGTAGTGGATCCGCTGGCCTGTGTGGACAATGACTGGACCATACCAGGGAGCGGAGTCTAAAGTGGCGCTGGTTTTCACCAGAGCCTGCCGCAAAGCGGGATGGACTTGCTGCAGCAGGCGGCACCCAGGTCACTACCCATGGCCCGATCCGTCCACACAGGTTGCCCAGATGGAAGACGTAGTCAGATGAAGCACAGGTCAGAAGGGCAGGCAGCTAGGAAGTGTAGTCGGTTAACAGGCACAAGGTCAGGAGGCAGGCGGTAAAGGAGTAAGGTCAGATCACGAGCTGGAGGTTAGGAACACTAAGTAGGCAAACACTGAGGAACGCTTTCTCTTGGCATAAGGCGCAAAGATCTGGCACCAAGATAGGGAGGTGCCGGACTTAAATAAGGTCTGTCCTGCAGCTGAACAATTAAAGACGTACTGGCCCTTTAAATCTAGTAGCATCGGAACGTGTGCGACCTAAGGAAAGGGGAGGCGCGCGTTGGAGATGCACAGAGAGAGGGGACCAGGAACACTGTGGGGTAAGGAGATGCCTGGGTCTCGTCCCGCACAGCGAGTCCCGGAGCTGCCGCAGCCATCAGAAGGGGTGCGCTCACGGGTTGGTTTACTGTTTTGTAGAAAGACGTTACTCACAGTTATGCAGCATATATATATATATATATATATATATATACATATATATATAGATATGGTCTCCCAGTACCGCATTCTATACGGTTCTATTCATGTTGCGATCGTCTGGTCCGGTCAGCACAGACAGAGCTGAACTGCTGCCGGAAAAGTACGCGAAGAAATCCCGCGCTGTGCCTGGACGCCAAGTTGCTGTATCCCAGCCGAAAGGGAACTCAGAGATGCAGGAATTGTTTCTGGAGTGACCGGAAGTCGAGGCTGCACTGATAGTGTCCTTCCTGCCCAGCACCATTTTGGAGAAGCCCACTATAAAAGACGCCACACAGAGCAACCTCTCCAGTCTGCAAAGAGAGACGGAGAGTACGGACATGGCGGAGAGCAGCGTTCCACGTGGTCAAGTTGGTAAAATGGTGCCGGAAACATGAAAATTTGTGGCAGTCGCAGCCCAACTTTTTCAAGAGCTTGCTGACCGTCTGCAGCGGTTGTCATTAGACGAAGAGGGGGCCTGTAATCTTCCCCCACTGCCTGATGATGACGACGACGATTGGCCAGAGACACCTCCAGCGAACAGTGCAGGGACACCTGGAGGTGCGTCACCGGTGAGATTGTCCCCTCACCACAGGACCTGGGGCTCGTGGGCCGAGATCCCGTCGGAGGAGTCTGCTGTGAGTACCCAGCCAGAGGCGGCCAATTCTTCCTCCTCCAGCCCTGAGGTCATTCCTCGATCAAGCTTGCCAAGTGCACGACCGTGCTCACCAAAATTGCCGCAATGGGTGTTCGGAGATGAGCCGGAGCTGATCGAGTACATGCACAGAGTACTTCAACCATTACCTGGGAAGACACTCCCACCAATCCCAACTGCAGAAGGGGAAAGGGCCCGTCAAGAAGCCGAGCTGGCCGAATTGATGGAAAAGCTAAAGGCCCGATACAAAGGACTCTACGCTCCAAAGCACGTGCATTTGCCCTATGAAGAAAGAGTGCGGTATCAAGAAAATATCAAAGAAATGGAGGCATTGTACATCCGTAAATGGGATCACCCCCGAGAAGGGGAGGAGCCATTGGAAAGGAGAAGAGCAATTGTGGCCAAGTTCGACGAGGTCAGAGGTTATGGGACACTCCTTGACTGCCACACTGGGCAGACCATCCTCGTAAACCGGCGAGCAGTTCAAAGGCCATATCTCCATAAGAAGTTCAACACCTTGGAGGTGGGTGAAATTGTGGAGTACACCCCCATCCACAGCCTTCGTAGAGAATGGGCTGCAGCGGTCACCAGACCAACAGCCCCAACACAGCTTCCTTTCAAATGTTTACCGTCAACGGATTGGGAGTCCGATCCCTTCAACTTGAGGCCGACAAGGTCTGCTCCTAAAGCCTCCACCAGCGTACCCAAGGAGGAGGAGCCTCAACAGTCAAGTTCAACATCTTCTATGTACAGTAAAGAGCCAAGTTCTTCATTTTCTACAGATCGTTGAGAGTCAAGTCCTGCTCAAGTTCAAGAAAGCAAGCCCAAATTGAGGGCACCAAAGATCGTACCTAGACCCTCTCAGAGCAATGAGAGTTTGTCTGTTCCAGAGGTACCAACACACGTACCTAGGCCCTCTTCTGACATGGAGAGTTTGCCTGCTTCCAGGGTACCAACAAAAGGGTCATGGGTTGCTCCTAATTTGGAGATGGTGCTCAAGCCCTATTGCCCCACTGTGATCCCGGCTTGTAAGCCTAAAACCCCTTCTCAAGCTACCTTCCCCCACTCCATCCTCACCAATGTGGTGTGGCAAAGTTATGTTAAGTCTAATCCTGCCCCTGACGTTGGCAGATATAGAGGAACCAAGAGAGGCACAACAAGAGTAAAGAAGAACATCTTCTAAAGAGACTCTAAAGTAATGTCTTATTGTTTTTCTGTCTAACCATTTTGTCTTACAGTAACCAAGTTCAAGAAAAGTGCCTAGAAGGACTGTGCTAAGTTTGTTTCAGTTTAAAGTTCAGCAACGTAACCACCAAGCTTGTGCCTGACTATTAAGTCAAGAGACTCCTAGCCTGTAGGAGATTCATCAAGGACTGTACCCGGCTGAGTTGTGGTTAAGGCCGTGTTCACTTTTCTTTGAACTCCTAGTATAGGTGGACTGCTGATCCTTACACGCCAATCTGTATATTTTCTTTGAACTCCTAGTATAGGTGGACTGCTGATCCTTACACGCCAATCTGTATATTTTCTTTGAACTCCTAGTGTAGGTGGACTGCTGATCCTTACACGTCTGCTTCATGTATATACCAGCAGCTTCATAAGAACTCTTATGATAAATGTTGCACTTATCGGGTGAATACACCTGAAATATGTTGGAGTGTTGATAAATGTAAAGTAAATATGTATATGGTTCTGTACACAGGAAGGTATCCTTGTATCTGTGTACATAAATAGTAAGTACATAGAAAATATAGTCAAATGTCTATGTACATTAAAGTAAGTTAGAGTTGTACATGGAAAATATCGACGTACTGCACGTGTACACTCCACACTAAAAATATATATAATTATTGTACATACAAATGTATAATAAACTAAAGGTGTTTAGTAGGTAACTCAGCAGGGGACACCTCGGCTCCTCTGAGGGTAGTATTATTGTTGTCGCCCATCGCTAGCACCTGTCTCAACCAAAAATGATAGGGAGGATTCCCTTTCATATAGTACTTTCACATAGTACTCTAGATTGCTCACTTAGTGTACTACCTCAAAATTTCTCTAGTACATACACAAAAACAAATAAATATCTCACTTAACCCCTTAACGACGCAGGACGTATATTTACATCCTGCGCCGGCTCCCGCGATATGAAGCGGGATCGCGCCGCAATCCCGCATCATATCACGTGGGTCCCGGCGCTAATCAACGGCCGGGACCGGCGGCTAATACCACACATCGCCGATAGCAGCAATGTGCGGTATTAACCCTTTAGAAGCGGCGGTCAAAGCTGACCGCCGCTTCTAAAGTGAAACTGAAAGTATCCCGGCTGCTCAGTCGGGCTGTTCGGCACCGCCGCGGTGAAATCGCGGCGTCCCGAACAGCTGACCGGACACCGGGAGGGCTCTTACCTGCCTCCTCGGTGTCCGATCGACGAATGACTGCTCCGTGCCTGAGATCCAGGCAGGAGCAGTCAAGCGTCGATAATGCTGATCACAGGCGTGTTAATACACGCCAGTGATCAGCATAGGAGATCAGTGTGTGCAGTGTTATAGGTCCCTATGGGATAACAATGATCAGTATAAGAGATCAGTGTGTGCAGTGTTATAGGTCCCTATGGGACCTATAACACTGCAAGAAAAAAGGAAAAAAAAAGTGTGAATAAAGGTCATTTAACCCCTTCCCTAATAAAAGTTTGAATCACCCCCCTTTTCCCATAAGAAAAATAAAACAGTGTAAAAAAAAAAAAATAAACATATGTGGTATCGCCGCGTGCGTAAATGTCCGAACTATAAAAATATATCATTAATTAAGCCGTACGGTCAATGGCGTACGCGCAAAAAAATTCCAAAGTCCAAAAAAGCGTATTTTGGTAACTTTTTATAACATTAAAAAATGAATAAAAAGTGATCAAAAAGTCAGATCAAAACAAAAATCATACCGATAAAAACTTCAGATCACGGCGCAAAAAATGAGTCCTCATACCGCCCCGTACGTGGAAAAATAAAAAAGTTATAGGGGTCAGAAGATGACATTTTTAAACGTATATGTCACGATGCCGGCTGGCAGGTAGTGGATCCTCTGTGCCAGAGAGGGATTGGCGTGGACCGTGCTAGTGGATCGGTTCTAAGTCACTACTGGTTTTCACCAGAGCCCGCCGCAAAGCGGGATGGACTTGCTGCGGCGGTAGTGACCAGGTCGTATCCACTAGCAACGGCTCAACCTCTCTGACTGCTGAAGATAGGCGCGGTACAAGGGAGTAGACAGAAGCAAGGTCGGACGTAGCAGAAGGTCGGGGCAGGCAGCAAGGATCGTAGTCAGGGGCAACGGCAGGAGGTCTGGAACACAGGCTAGGAACACACAAGGAAACGCTTTCACTGGCACAATGGCAACAAGATCCGGCAAGGGAGTGCAGGGGAAGTGAGGTGATATAGGGAAGTGCACAGGTGAACACACTAATTGGAACCACTGCGCCAATCAGCGGCGCAGTGGCCCTTTAAATCGCAGAGACCCGGCGCGCGCGCGCCCTAGGGAGCGGGGCCGCGCGCGCCGGGACAGGACAGACGGAGAGCGAGTCAGGTACGGGAGCCGGGGTGCGCATCGCGAGCGGGCGCTACCCGCATCGCGAATCGCATCCCGGCTGGAAGCGTAATCGCAGCGCCCCGGGTCAGTGGATCTGACCGGAGCGCTGCAGTGGGGAGAGTGTAGCGAGCGCTCCGGGGAGGAGCGGGGACCCGGAGCGCTCGGCGTAACAGTATAAATTTTCCTGCATGTAGTTATGATTTTTTCCAGAAGTGCGACAAAATCAAACCTATATAAGTAGGGGATCATTATAATCGTATGGACCTACAGAATAATGATAAGGGGTCATTTTTACCAAAATATGCACTGCGTAGAAACGGAAGCCCCCAAAAGTTACAAAATGGCGTTTTTTTTTCGATTTTGTCGCACAATGATTTTTTTCTCAGTTTTGCCGTGCATTTTTGGGTAAAATTACTAATGTCACTGCAAAGTAGAATTGGTGACACAAAAAATAAGCCATAATATGGATTTTTAGGTGGAAAATTGAAAGGGTTATGATTTTTTAAAGGTAAGGAGGAAAAAACGAAAGTGCAAAAACGGAAAAACCCTGAGTCCTTAAGGGGTTAAGAAAACACTTAAGGAATTGTAGCATATTGATACCCAATTCCTGGCACTGTTAGGTACACTTCTTTTCTCCTTTCATTGCGTGTGTGAGATGCTCTGCCTGGCCAGTAGGTGTTCTTGCTAATACAGAATTAAACATGTAATTCTAAGAATAACATGGATAGGTTGTTTTGAAAGTGCTCTAGGGGTAAGTAGCGTGTAATCAATAGACCCTAGCAGCCTCCCTTACTGTGACCTAGCTTCTGGCTAGCCAGTATACCTTTCGTGTACTAACTAACAGGTAACTTATTGTTTGGCGAATAAAATGTGTGAGATGGTACGGATGTCTGGTCAGCTTGAAGCTAACTGTATAGAGACCTGTACTAATGTCTTAGGTAGCTATTTAATTGTTTAGTAAGCTTCAAAATGTATAATAGGTTTAATAAAGTTGTATAGGAAGCTAGAAACTAAGGGATAGATAGCTTCTTCAAATGTCTAGATAGCATTCAATTGTCTAGATAGCATTCAAATGTCTAGATAGCATTCAAATGTCTAGATAGCATTCAATTGTCTAGATAGCATCAAAGTGTGTATAGTTTACCTAAGATGTATAGCAAAAGTACAGATCATCCTGTTCTATAGCATCCTGTTCTAGTCCTAGTCCCTCTGTCTCAGGGGACAGACGTCGAGGCCGACTTATCGTTAGTAAGGGGGTTTGTGGTGTACCTATTTATGTATGGGTCCCCATAGCCAGAGTCCCTAGGACGTAGGGATCCCTGTCATCCAGTCTACCCCTATTTGCCTCTATTCTAGTGTATAAATCACTGTTATTCAAAGTTTAATGTAGATAGAATAACATATGTTAATGAATGGTTAATTACTTGTTTCCATAGCGTTGCAGGACCTGCGGGTCATGTGACTAGGTGAACTCTATGGTATTTAGCTTAAGGACCTTTGGAGGCCCTGCGACGTAAGCAATCCCATTACACCATGTAATGGTGAATGGCAGATGTTCGGACCAATCAGATTCGCCCCACCTCCTGCCCATATAAGGGAGCAGCGGCCATGTTTCTCTCTCTTACCTCGTGTTCTGTCATGAGAAAAGGATCTGCGCAGCAGCTAACGCAGTGAGTTAGGCCTGAGCCTTGCGGCGATGGCTGAACAATCTAATTATAGAGTGTATCAATTCCCTGTATTACTAACTCAAGGTCCGCAACAACTGTCAGTCACTAAGTAACCTAAGGACTGTTTGTATGAGACTGTTACTGTGTCGTGGATATTGCAAGCACTTCAGTAAAAAGTTGTTCAAGTTCAATCTCTTGGTGGACCTTCAGTTATTTTATGCACCTATCGCTACTGCGAAGGGCGGCGATAGGCCGGAGCATTACCTCAGCATACCAGCCCTCAGCCTGGCGTCACGAACTCTAGGGTGAACATTAACCCCTTCTATACCTATACCATACCACCACTACCATACACCCCCCCAAGGGCTACCATATATATATATATATACCCTATCGCAGAGCGAACTCTAAAGTTGGCCATGATGTGATAGCCATCAATCTGGCCCACAAAGAAACCCACAAAGAGTTAAGTGTTTGCAGAAGAGTCCTTGCTCAGCTATTTCCCTTTTCTGACTAGGTAATTTTTATTACATACACTGAGGTATAAGAAGTGTAAAAGATTAAAAAAATTGCATATACTGTACCCAGATGAATGATGCTTTGGTCACATGATCCTCCCAACCAACAGCTGGTGAAGTCCCTAGTCCATCTATTCTTTACCAGGAGAAGGGGTGGGCCCAAACCTGTTAGAACTGGTCTGAGCTAGTGCCACATGTGTATCTCCTATCTTGGCTATTGTTAGGTACCTACACCCAGGCCACATGTCTTCAACCTTCAACCAATCCGTCTACTGTTCCTGCTCCTGTTCCTGTTCACACTGTGAGGATTAAAGTTCTACAAGTTTCCAATAGGAAGAATATTATCCATGTTAGAAAGGAAAAGACTGAACAAGGGCCTCGCTGCAGTAGGATAATCTCTTTACCAGCCCCTTGTTTGAGTTAGTGCTGCCTGTCACATCAGGAAGACTTCCCTGAATATGTCCTTCTTGGTTCTGTGTTGTAGGACCCCTGGTGTGTGAGTAAAGTCTAGATATCGCACCGCAGTGAGCTGACCTGTGAAGACCCTCATCAGGAGTTTTAGTAACGGCCACGCCCCTCAATGCAAGTCTATAGGAAGGGGCGTGATGTCAAGAGCCCCCGACGCTGCACCCGACGCTTTAAACGAACGCCGGGTGCAGCAGGGAGATTGCGGGGGTCCTGAGCGGGCGGGACCCCTGCGATCAGACATCTTATCCCCAATCATTTATATAGGGGATAAGATTCTAGGGGTGGAGGACCTTTTAAAGCTCCATAAAGATTGATAAATTCACTAAAGCTTCTGCAGAATCAATAATTAAAGGGACAGTGACCAAATATCCATTCGTCTGGCTAAAAAACTGTAACATTCTAAGTTTTACCGACGCAGCTGTACTTTGCTGAACGTGCACAAGAAGTTTGGGTTAAGTTACTAAAGTTGTTTCATAGAATCCAATAGTGCCGAGGTCTCATCCCTGCACTTTATATACTGTGATTGGGTCACACAGAACATAGGACTGGCTACACCACCCGGCCATGTGACTAATCAGACAGAGGACTACAACTCTCAGCCGGCCTGCACTCAATACATAAGAAAAATGTTATTGGAGGCCACGATGTCCCTCCTTTAGTTGAGTAATACATAAGTTGTAATTGATAAATAGAGCGTGGGCCGCGGAGCACGTGGATCTGCACTGAGAGGCGCAGGGAGTTTTCATTAACTCCACCGAAGCATCAAATTATGTTGACAGAATCTGCAGCACATTCTGGGGCGTGGGCAGCATAGCCCTAAGCGACAGGCGACCCCCCCCCCCCCCCCTGAACACCCAGGAAGTGAGAACAGCTGACACCTCCGTAATCCACTACAACATATATATCAAACAAACTGTGCTGAGCAGGTGAGCGTGCAAAAAGTGTGACCTGTCTGTGCACGAGGATTACAGGTGAACACAGGTCCATGATATCAGATAAGGGCTGAGCAGGTGAGCGTGCAAAAAGTGTGACCTGTCTGTGCACGAGGATTACAGGGGAACACAGGTCCATGATATCAGATAAGGGCTGAGCAGGTGAGTGTGCAAAAAGTGTGTGACCTGTCTGTGCACGAGGGTTACGGGGGAACACAGGTCCATGATATCAGATAAGGGCTGAGCAGGTGAGTGTGCAAAAAGTGTGACCTGTCTGTGCACGAGGATTACGGGGGAGCACAGGGCCATGATATCAGATAAGGGCTGAGCAGGTGAGTGTGCAAAAAGTGTGACCTGTCTGTGCACGTGGATTACAGGTGAACACAGGTCCATGATATCAGATAAGGGCTGAGCAGGTGAGTGTGCAAAAAGTGTGACCTGTCTGTGCACGAGGATTACAGGTGAACACAGGTCCATGATATCAGATAAGGGCTGAGCAGGTGAGCGTGCAAAAAGTGTGACCTGTCTGTGCACGAGGATTACAGGGGAACACAGGTCCATGATATCAGATAAGGGCTGAGCAGGTGAGTGTGCAAAAAGTGTGACCTGTCTGTGCACGAGGATTACAGGGGAACACAGGTCCATGATATCAGATAAGGGCTGAGCAGGTGAGTGTGCAAAAAGTGTGACCTGTCTGTGCACGAGGATTACAGGTGAACACAGGTCCATGATATCAGATAAGGGCTGAGCAGGTGAGCGTGCAAAAAGTGTGACCTGTCTGTGCACGAGGATTTAGGGGGGAGCACAGGGCCATGATATCAGATAAGGGCTGAGCAGGTGAGTGTGCAAAAAGTGTGACCTGTCTGTGCACGAGGATTACAGGGGAACAGGTCCATGATATCAGATAAGGGCTGAGCAGGTGAGTGTGCAAAAAGTGTGACCTGTCTGTGCACGAGGATTACAGGTGAACACAGGTCCATGATATCAGATAAGGGCTGAGCAGGTGAGTGTGCAAAAAGTGTGACCTGTCTGTGCACGAGGATTACAGGGGAACAGGTCCATGATATCAGATAAGGGCTGAGCAGGTGAGTGTGCAAAAAGTGTGACCTGTCTGTGCACGAGGATTACAGGGGAGCACAGGTCCATGATATCAGATAAGGGCTGAGCAGGTGAGTGTGCAAAAAGTGTGACCTGTCTGTGCACGAGGATTACAGGTGAACACAGGTCCATGATATCAGATAAGGGCTGAGCAGGTGAGTGTGCAAAAAGTGTGACCTGTCTGTGCACGAGGATTACAGGGGAACACAGGTCCATGATATCAGATAAGGGCTGAGCAGGTGAGTGTGCAAAAAGTGTGACCTGTCTGTGCACGAGGATTACAGGCTGGTCCCTTGGCTTTAGATTTATAGATATCAATAAACGTTACGTTGTATGATACCATTAAGTGTACGGGATATTAAGGGTTATTTGTTACCTACCTATAACTTGTGTGTTATTTCACAAATCTACCTCAGGGTCTCTGCGTCCCTACGTGTTTCATTGAATCTGCTAGGACGGAGACTCCTCACTCCATGTCTTCCCCATTATTCTCCCATCCTCCGTCCTGGTTATTTGGATTATTTTACCATCTGAAGTTTGGATTAAGAGCAGATTATGGTGTCACAACCCAAAGCCAGAAAAAGAAACAATTCCGTCTGATGATGTCAAATCTGAGCCAAAAGTCACAAAGAAAGCGGCAAAGTGTTACACAGAATTGACTAAATATCGAAGGAAACGTCAAATAAACCAACGAGCAGCGAAGAGGATAAAAAACACAAAAAGGAGAAACCAAAGCCGAGTGCCAGGAGACGGGGTCTCAGACCCTGAGGATTTCCTAAGGGACGGACGGGGTCTCAGATTGTTATCAGGGCCTAAATGTCCCATATAACCCATCAATCAGACAGTCCATGTTGGTATGATAGATGGAGGTCAACCCTGGGGCCCCCACTGAAGCCAAGAAGGAAGGACCCCAAGTACAAGCAAAAGAGTTGAAACCAGACCCTCACCCACCATATACAGTCATCACCTTCATATACAGTCATATAGGTGTTATATACAGTCATATAGGTGTTATACACAGTCATATAGGTGTTATATACAGTCATATAGGTGTAATATACAGTCATATAGGTGTTATATACAGTCATATATGTGTAATGTACAGTCATATAGGTGTTATATACAGTCATATAGGTGTAATATACAGTCATATAGGTGTAATATACAGTCATATAGGTGTAATATACAGTCATATAGGTGTTATATACAGTCATGTAGGTGTAATATACAGTCATATAGGTGCAATATACAGTCATATAGGTGTAATATACAGTCATATAGGTGTTATATACAGTCATATAGGTGTTATATACAGTCATATAGGTGTAATATACAGTCATATAGGTGTTATATACAGTCATATAGGTGTAATATACAGTCATATAGGTGTTATATACAGTCATATAGGTGTAATATACAGTCATATAGGTGTTATATACAGTCATATAGGTGTAATATACAGTCATATAGGTGTTATATACAGTCATATAGGTGTTATATACAGTCATATAGGTGTAATATACAGTCATATAGGTGTAATATACAGTCATATAGGTGTTATATACAGTCATATAGGTGTAATATACAATCATATAGGTGTAATATACAGTCATATAGGTGTAAAATACAGTCATATAGGTGTAATATACAGTCATATAGGTGTTATATACAGTCATATAGGTGTTATATACAGTCACATAGGTGTTATATACAGTCATATAGGTGTAATATACAGTCATATAGGTGTAATATACAGTCATTTAGGTGTTAAATACAGTCATATAGGTGTAATATACAGTCATATAGGTGTAATATACAGTCATATAGTTGTTATATACAGTCATATCGATCATAAACCACATGTTCTGTGGTGCCCCTGCCACCTGCTTTATATAGGGGAAACCACTTGTGATGCAAAAACTAGATTAAACCATCATCGCTACACAATTCGTAAAGGTCGCAGTGATTTACCAGCACCTAAACATTTTTTGGA